>NC_056731.1:1040857821-1040882429 GCF_019279795.1 Protopterus annectens
AATAGTCAACATTGCTAGAATTACAACCACAGCTCAACTCACTTTCATGTTAAGTAATAAGGTAATCTTACTTTATGGCTTAAAAACAGAGTCCTAAAACAAAAGGCTATCAAACAAACACTGAAAATTATTAATAATCCAAATCAGTTTGTCTAATGCTCCTCAGAAGTCAATTATATAAACCAGTTGGTAGTAGAAATATTTAAAGCAGTATGATTGATTATCTGATTGAAAACATTTAGCCGTATAATCTGATGAAAATTGTTTAAGATAAAGAGCACAACATACAGAGATTCACTGAAGGTAATCAATGCACTTGGCAAAAACAAAAAAAATGATATATTCCTTAACACAAAACAAAGAACTATGCTGAGTTTCTTAAGTTTCAAACATGTTTTATTTAAACCATTTTGTTTCTATCCAAATTGAAATATAAATAAAAATGAATGTATATGAAATATAGTAGACCCCATGTCCAAGTATGCACAGTAGAAATAAATAAAATGAATTCAGAACTGGGGTTAAAGCTGATGCTACTTATGGATAAAAGTAAACATGCTCCTTGTCACTTGTTGAAGGAGGCAGGAACATTTGTTGATTGCCAGTAGGAGTCATATACAAAATGAGCTGTAGTTAAGTGTTCCACATGGTAGTAGGGAAGTGCCATAATTATTGTAAGAGGGACATCAATTAGTAACAAATATAAAGCGGCAAGGATACAGTTCCTACCCTGCACATAATCACTGGAATCTCCATAAGCTCCAGCATAATCAGTACTATGAAGTATTAGGTGTTTTCGAAGGGAAAACTATATAATATGCAAACTTCAAAACTATTAATCTAATGACATTGTATTATTTCACCAATAATAACTTTGCTTTATTGCAAATTTCTATGGTTACTGAAGCATGGCACAAATTCAGCTTGATAATGTAAGACTGCTGAACTCAATGACACATACTCACACTCATCCTTTGTTTCCCAAGATATATAATTGCTTCTACAAAGATGGTTAAATAGTTAAACATTTCTGATCCTAAACCTTGAACAACTTGCCATTTAAGAATATTTGGAAGACAAAGAGCAGTGAGGTGTGACTTGGGAGTACATATCAGTTTAATGTACTAAAGAAATATATATGTGTGTGTGTGTGTGTGTGTGTGTGTGTGTGTGTGTGTGTGTGTGTGTGTGTGTGTGTGTGTGTGTGTGTATCAGGAGGCGGTTTCTTGAAACACAGCTTGGAGGCATCCAGTGGCATTCATAACACAGCTTACAAGGAGTATCTGGCCTACTTGTGGTAAATTTAATCTATTCCATATATGTACAGGACAAGTGCATGTGTGCCATTTAGTGATAGAAAGTAATATTTTAAAGCCAATTAAAATATTTTTGATTAGTTTTATATCCCACTGCAGACTCAGCAACATCAAACTGAAATAACATTAAGACTAATTCATCATTAAAACTAGAAGCAATATAGTGACAGCCAGCTCTAGGAAAAGTTTATAAAAGGCAATCAATTAATGAATATTATACAATGACCCCCCTTTACTATTCCAAAACGTGCACACTGATTGACCAGCGTGCCGATTGTAAATCCCAGAATATACCAATGAAAAAGGTCTGGTTGCCCGAACTTTTTTCTGTTGGTATAAAGTGGCCAAAACTTTTTTTTTCTTTTTTTTTAATTAAAAAAAAAAAAAAAAAAAAAAAAAAAAAAAACAGAGCAACCGAGACTTTCTTTTCTCTGTTGCATCCATTTCAAAGCATTGATGTACTGGGTATGCATGGGAATGCAAGTCCCATACGCATGCGCAGTACATCAACACAAGTAAGCAGTATACCACCAGCTGCGGAAGAACAGTAATGTGCCATTATGCAAAGACATTATTTAAGAAAAGTAAGCATGTTTTTCTTAAATAATGTCATTGTATAACAGCAATAACTGACTCCGTGGTTGTGGTATATTGAAGATTTACCCACGGTTGGCTTTATTTAATCACTCGGGCTTTGCCCTCGGGATTAAATCATGCCAACCGTGGGTAAATCTTCAATATACCTCACCACATCGGTGATTGCTTAAATAACACTGTGTAGACAGTTTACTGATAAGAACTTGTAGGACAACACTAACAGAGACAATGGTAGATTAAAGCTAAACACTTTGTGCATTTGTTCATGCCATTCAAGTTCAAATAAAAACAGTTCCTATCTTTAAAGTGGTAGTATCAGTCATCTGTTACTAGGAAACGAAATCTGTTAGAGCATGTAAAAGTAAGAGTTACATTTACACTATAACAAGGATAGAAGACGAAGTTTCACAGTTATTCACACATATTTTTACAAATTTGTAACAACTTGCCCTTATTTGAAGCTTTATAGTTAGACCTTTTCCAGAAGAAAGCTAGCCATTTTGAATCTGATGCTACCTTGTACTAGAAGCTGCATTGTGTGCCATGCTAAATGCTTCAGTTTTCTGTTCTTTGAGCAATTTTGAAGTAATTTAGGATATAAGCCAGCCAACCACTTAACCTTTGCTATTTGGCAGTTGACAAAAGCATCTGATGTACTGAGAATTTTTCCACAAGTCAATTGAATATGATGGCTTGGGAGTCTGTGTATTCTCTCTATTATCTAGGATGGAGGCACTATTGTAGGAACAACAACTTGATTAAAGATTTCTTGTACTGCCTTGTCAAGCATGTTATGAGGTTAGTTGCTTCCTACTAATCTAATAATTAGATTGCTACTTCCTGACATTCCAAGTATATTTTTTAAATATTTTAAATATTTAGTGAGATCATCCAACTGGTGTATTATAGGTAGAATTTCCTTATGGCAGTCACATTAGATCTGCAATCCATTTTTTTCATAGTCTTATTAAAAATACTTCATTTGCATTAAATTGTCGATGTCACTTATCCCAGTTTATAAATCATAGACTGTGCAACATAAATGGGCTTTGTATTTTCCAATGCTGCTATAAATTCTTCTAGACTGTTGTAAATAACTGTCCCTCCTGAACTGGGAAAGCTTCCTTATAGCATAATAAAGCCTCCTAGCTCTGGATTATAGAAACTTTTATCATTGAGAACTGAAGGCACTAAAATAATGAAATTCATTTGAGTTTCTGACTTTGTATCTTTCAGTAAATGTATACTAATGCAAACCATTATTATTCTATCAACTTTCAAAGTTTATTAGAGCAATATTTATAGTCTGTTCCAATTTTTGGACATTTGTTCCTTCCTTATTTTAGGCTTTTTCTAGGTTTCTTGTGCTAAACATTTTAGAGACATGTTTGGTAGTTATTTTACTTCAAAACCATCAAGAATATTACACTATAAGAAACACTGCAGTAAACTATTCTGCTATCAGTAATGCCTAAATTGTTTAGCAACTTAATTTGCAGACCAGAAAATGTATAAAAGAGAGCTAGAAAGTATAATTCACATACTACATGGAAGTTTTTTACTGATAATATGATTATTATTCGATCCCTGAGTATGTCATAATTTCACTTATAGAACTCAATATATTTGCATAAAAGAAAAATGACTTGGCTACCTACTAGTGATAATTATAAAGGCAAGTCTGTAGGCATATTTATGAAGCAGCATAAATATGCATTTGATTCCATAAATATATCAGATTTGTAATCAAATGAAATATGTTGATTGTGTTAGAAATGCAAACATCTGTATATTTATTTGATTTTAGCAAATATGAATGCTTTGCTTAAAATGCAAATATACCTCTAGGAGAAAGGTTGTCTGATGCTCTCCTTTGTGAGGGAGTGAATAATCTTGCAGTCTGTATAAGCTGTTACAAAACAAATGTTATAGTTTTGAGGTAATAAGCTAGTAGAGGAATACATGAGAAATTATTCAAAAGTATTCAGCACACAGGTCATAATGCCATTGACACCACACATATTTCCTTTAATATATTTACCAAAATCTTCCATATTGGTTTCATAAAGGAGTAATCTCAACATGTAAGAAAACAGTCAGCTATCGGTCCACTGCAAGGTCTACATGCACTGTTTCAAGAAAGATCCTGTTCTTAGTTATGAACATGGAACCTGTGCTTTTTATAAATGAGTCCAATATGGTGCTGCAATAATACAGCTGAATGATTTAAGAGATGAAGAATCTGGAAATCTGAAGATAAGAAACTGGTGTATCTAATACAGAAAAGCTAGAAATGAAATCTAACAATTTAAAGATAAACTGAATACCCTCATGTAGTAGGAGGGAGTTAATTCATGAAGACATTGGATTATTATCCTTAATACTAATCTTCTTGCCTATTATTTGCCTTCCTCCAATTGCCATAGAACCTCACTTGCCATAACATTCTGTCCCCTCATGCCAAACATTCCGCCATTTTCCAGCTGAGTGCTACATTAAAATCTCTCCCAGTATTCTGTCTATCACATTGTGGCCACATCACTTGTCATACAGTATATAAAGTCTTAAAGACAATCGGGCATCTGAGTTTGGGCTATAGAATGCTCCTCACTATAATTACTGCTCTCTCTCTCTTCCCCCTCTAGCTATACTGCACCCCACCATTTTCCATTCTCTACGTCTGAGTTCAGTGCTTCCTTCCCTTCCATCTTTATTTCCTGTAATAATATTATATCCCTGCTAGCTCAATTTAACTTCCTATTATTCTTCTCCCTTTTAATTGGATAGTAGTCCAACATTCCATGATATTATGGTTATAATCTTCCTTCTCTTGTTTTTCCAATATCAGGTATATATAGAAGCAGCAAATATAACACCTGACATTCTCTTGGATCAAAGTTAAGCCCTGCTAAAATTTTCCAATCACTTTTGTGTCTAAACGTCCCAGCAAATTAGGACTAGTCCACTAATTATCTTACCCACCAATACATCAGGCAAGGGGGAGGAAATACTTTACTTCTCCAGGATATAAATAGGTAAAAGAAAAAGACACATGCCATGAAGATGTTTCATAACAATTCTGATGGGAAAGATTAAAACATCTTTATTGGGCAGAAACTTTCATAGACCCAAACTGCCAGCACATATATTGGAGGAGAGGAAGCAGGCACACATTGTATTATGTTTTAAAGAGAAGACCGTGCTTCACAGTGCAGAAAATAAATACTTTAATGCCAGTTAACTTCCAGAGTTGTATGATCCGCCAGCAATAATATTTCAAGCAGGTGATGTAGACAGGTCACTGTTAAAGGAGATCTTACAGCAGAGAACATTAAAAAAGACATCAAAATGCTTAAGAAGGCTCAGAGCAGTCCCGTGGACCAGATTCGTGGACCAGATTGACTTTCTGCTTAGGTGTTCAAAGTACTTCATATGACTTTAACTCCCTCCCAGACTTTTGACAATCTATGTAAAATGTAAAAATAAAAGGGCACTTTCACCACATGAAAGGGAAGCATGTATTGCCATTTTTCCAAAAGAAAGGAAGGATCCATCTGACCTCGAAGTTATAGATATATTTTGCTAATTTTACTTGTGAGAAAAATATTGGCCAATATCTTGGCTAAAATAGTACATCAGGTTTTTACATTTCTGGTCCATACTACACAGCAAGGTTTTATAGCAGGCAGGCAAGGAATTCTGGGTATCCTTAGGCTATTCTACAACATGATGCAACTATGGTACCATGACGCAGCCTCCTAAACAGCTCTTTTGTGGATTTTAATAAAACCTTTGATTCCCTATTTTGGGAATACTCATGGGATATTTTGGCAATATTTGGGATCTCAGTATCCTTTATCAACTAGTGTAAGAACCTAGGGCAAAGGTGGTAATGGAATGTGCTCTCATCTCTTTACACTATTTTTCGGCACAAAGTAGGGCTGTCCTTTGTCACCCTTGCTCTTTGCTTTTTGTTGAAACATTGACTTTATACATCCAGCAAAACTGTGCACATTGGGGCAACAAGATAGGGAAACCCTGCATATATACAGATGTTTGGATTGCAGGCAACTATATATTGTGGGTTGTAAACCCCCTGAAAAAGCTACCAGAATCTTAAGAGTTTTTGACAACTTCAGGGATATGTCTGGTCTTAATGTAAACCCAAACAAGGCAGTCTTACTTCCCTTAAACTCAGCTTGTTGGGCATACTAGCTTGAATAGTTTGGAGTCAAATGCATCACACCACATAATTACTTCTGTTCCCAAATAAGAACCAACAACTGAATATAGAAACAAACTATCCGAAGCCTCATCTACTTGAATGTAAGCAAACTCCTGCATCCTGGGCCATGTTAGATCTACTCTTTCTTGGCTTGCATCACAGTAATTAATATCTGTACTTTAGTAAAATATATTTTTAGCATGCATCCCTGATTTTGGCTAAGCATCCTCTAAATCACAAATTACAAACATAAACATTCTCCTTTACCTAGGAGAATGCCCACCGTAGGCTGGCTAGGAAAAGGGTTATACATAAAAAATATGAATGTTTGGGACATCCTGAGTTTTTAAGATATGCTATAGCTGCAGATTTAGAGTTTTTAAGATATCCCATTGCTGTAGATCTGCCATAAATTATGTTAGCACATTGGTAATCCCAGAGCTATAACATCTAACCCTACAAAAGGCTAAACTATCTCACAAGGAGAAGAGGCAGGTTTGGCTGATGATGACGATTGTTAAGATAGGACTACTGACTGCCACCCATTTAAAAAAAAAATGCACTTTTGGCAAATCACACCAGCTCATCTCCAAAGACAGAGTAAGGAAATGGTAAATGCTGGGGTACAGAGAAGAAAGAATGGATTATTTGTATCTACGTTAGATTTACAATTGGAACACCATGATATGGACTATGTAAGCCCAGTATGCCTCAAGGAACAACATACAACCTCTGATTGACAAAACATTTTGGATTTAGGGCATAGTATGAGATCTTCTGGACATCACCTTGCAGGAACAGAAAAAGCTACTACATCTGCAAGCTATAGTGACTGGCTTCATTTTTCAACATTAAATAGTCCTTCCTATAGACATAACTCTGAATATTACAATCATCTGCTATTAATAACTTAAAACTCAGACAGTAATTTTCAAGTTTGGAACACTCTTTGGTGCATTTTATTGTATGCATGGGACAATCTTACATAAATATATATATATATATATATATATATATATATATATATATATATATATATATATGGTTATGATGGTTAGTTGCCATAAAATGTTTATATATTTTATTTTCCATTTGTCTTTTGTCAAACAAGAAAGTCTTGAGAAATAATGATAAAGAGAATATGCATTGCACCACATCATTGCAATCAACTTGTTTCATCGGATCTATTAGGCACCTATCCTGATAAACTGCAGAATATTTATTAGCTTCAGACTTAATCCATAAGCAATTTCAGGGAACACTAATGGTCCCCTTTGTATGGCAGATGTACTCAACAGTTACTATATTCAACTTTTATCTTAAACATTTACTTCATTCAACATTCAATGCATATTCTGAAATAGTCAAAGGAAATTCTAACATTCATTATACACACTGTAATGACACCAACGTATTGCACAAACCAGGCACACTCAGCAATTCTTTTCTCAAAACACAAAATCCCAGTGTCTTACTTGTTGCACTGGGCAAAGATATCAGACAAGTATGAGATTAGGTCTATGAAACTCTGAATAAAGATCTACATAGAGCGCAGAATGGGAAGTTTTCCCTTTTCCTCGCTGTAGTACGATCTCGGAGTTGGTATATTTAAATAGCAGGGGGCGTGGGGAGTGCAAAAACGTTGAAGAACATGGTTTTGTGTTCTTTTTGGATTCATTTTGGAATTGTGAAGTTCTAAAACTTTGATCATATGGTCTTGACCATATGAAATTCGAAGTTTTAAGATTTCAATATTCCGAACTGAATCCATATATATATGTGTGTGTGTGTGTGTGTGTGTGTGTGTGTGTGTGTGTGTGTGTGTGTGTGTGTGTGTGTGTGTGTATGTATGTATATATATATATATATATATATATATATATATATATATATATATATATATATATATGGGTCTACTGCTCTACATCAGAAATGCACTTCTTCGAAATAGAGCAGTAGACCCTACACTTCAAGGAAAGTCCACTTAAATGAAAGTGCACTTTCACTGAAGTCTAGTTCCCTGGGCTATCCAAAATAAAAAAAAAAACACTAAAACATATTTTTGCAAGGGGGCAAGCCCCCCTGCACCCCCATGTGGGGGGGGCTGTGCCTCCACACCCCCCATACTTAAATATATCAACTCTGATATTGCACTACAGCGGGAAAAAGGGAATATTCCCATTCTATGCTGTAGTGTGACTGTCAAAGTCAATGTTAGAAGTTTCACTACTTCAAATAAGTGGACTCGGTGAATAAGGGTTTGAAGTAGTGAAACTTCGAACATATTGACAGATCCCATATATATATATATATATATATATATATATATATATATATATATATATATATATATATATTTATATGCACACACACACACGCATATATATACTTTCCTGAAAACACTGGAGGGGATAAATGTATCTCCAAACACCATCATACTAGGTGACTTCAATTACCCTAATATTGACTGGGAACACTACTCAAGCCCAAACACCCTAGCCCAAAAGTTCCTGGAATTCATAAACTCAAATGCCATGGAACAACTAGTCACCATCCCCACAAGAGGAGAAAACATACTTGATCTCATCATCACGAACATGGGAGCACAATGTTCAACACCGGAAGTATACCCCTCACTGGTGAGATCAGATCACAAACTAATCTTGCTGGAGGTCCTCATCCCACCCCCACCTGAAATAAAAAAGACCACAGTAAAAAACTTCTCGAAAGCCAACTTCACACTTCTAAAGACTAGTGTGGTCTCCTTTAAGGCCCCCGAGCCGGCGGAAAACAGTACTCAAGCCGCTGAATCACTCACAAATGCCTTCTACCAGCACCTGCAGCACTGCATGGATAAGGCAATCCCAAGCAAAACAAAGACTCTTTGTACCAAGGGCAAGCGTCCAGTCTGGTGGACCCCAGCCATAAACAAACTCTACAACAAAAGGAGGAAGCTACTACAAGATAGAGCAAAATCCTTAAAAGGTAAGACACCCTTGATCACTATAAGTAAAAACTAAGAGCTCTCATAAAATCATCCAAAGCAAATTTTGAGAGAAAAATAGCTAAAGACTCAAAGGACAATCATAAGGCCTTCTTTAGCTATGTTAGAAACCTGGGAGGAAACTCCCAGATATGCTCAGAACTAGTTCAAAATGATGTGAAGATTACTGATCCTACAGACATTGCCAACATACTGGCTGACAGGTTCAGTGCAAACTTCTCCCCCCCCTCCCCCCCAAAAGGAGAGATATCTATACCAAATGGCTGCAGCCCCCCAAACATCTCAAACGCCCAAGTGAGAACTGCTCTCTCCAAAGCAAAAAACACAGCATCATTGGGACCTGATGGTGTCCCAGGCTGTGTGCTCCACGAACTCAATGAGGAATTAAACCCACAGCTAGGACAGCTGTTTAATCATAGTCTCACCTCTGGATATGTACCCAGGGAGTGGCGCACTGCGACTGTGGTCCCACTTCACAAAGGCGGTGCCTCCACAGACCCTGGAAATTACCGGCCCATCAGCTTGACAAGCCTTATCTGCAAAGCTATGGAGAGGATCATAATGGACCTCATAAATAAAGACATAGGGAATTTGCAGACTTTGGATCCAACCCAGTTTGGCTTTGTCAAAGGCAGATCATGCCTTTTAAACTTGGTTGACTTTTTCAAAACAGTCACCAAAGCCATTGATGAAGGAAAGGCAGTCCATACAGCCTACCTCGATCTGGCGAAGGCCTTCGATACAATACCCCACTCGGGTATCATTGAAAAACTCATCAGCTTAAATGTTAACCCATACATCACAAGATGGGTTGCAAACTGGCTGAGTAACAGAACCCACAGGGTCAGAGTTGCTGGCGCCATGTCAGACTCAAAGCCTGTCACAAGTGGTGTCCCACAGGGCTCAGTCCTGGGGCCACTCTTGTTTGGCATCTACTTTTCCGAAGTACAAGCAAACACAGTAGGGTTATGGCTGACAAAGTTTGCAGATGACTGCAAACTGGGCCGTGTCGAAAACACATCTGACACAGATATCCTTCAGAAGGGTCTCACAGAAAAGGATGACTGGTGCCAGAGCCATGGCCTAAAGTTAAATGCCAAAAAATGCATAGTCATACCCTTCGGGAAAAACAAGGTTACCCCTAGCTACCATATAGGTGGTAATCCTCTGAGCACAGAAGAAGTTATCAGGGACCTGGGGACCCAGGTTGACAGTAGCCTGTCATTCGACACCCATGTAGCTAAAGTAGTTAGGAAGACCTTCTACATTGCCCACCTCATCATGAAGGGATTCACATCTAGATCAAGGGAGGTCATAGTCTCCCTATACTCATCACTCATCAGACCAATGATTGAGTACAATGCCCCATTCGGAATGTATCTGACCCGACACTTGCAGCAGCTAGAGAGGCCACAAAAGTTCCTCACCAAAAGGATAAAGGGTCTCAAAAATCTGTCCTATGCTGCCTGACTGAAAGAACTCCAGCTCTATTCAGTCGCCACGCTTGCTCAGAGGTGACCTTTGCCTGACATACAAGGCCATGTCAAACCCAGCGTTGATGAATATGCTTCACCTCAAAAATCTAGATCCGTCAGAGCCACAAGGGCGGAGACTTAAACCTCGACACGGCTATTAATAGGACGTGCTGGAGGGATAGATTCATCACCCAAAGACTCCCTATGCTGTGGAACAAAATCCCGGTATATGTGAGGCAGAGCACCTCGCTGGCCTTGTTCAAGAGAAATCTTGACCAATGGATGGGAGATCGCAGATATACTCCAGGGATTACCTCAGTGTCACTGCTAGACAGAGGCACAGCAAAATAATGGGTATAGTTCCCCATACAAAAGGGGTGGCTTAAGCCACAAAACTATGGGCTTGGCTTATAAATGCCCTCGGGCAGATAGCCTAGTATGAACCTATGAACCTATATATATATATATATATATATATATATATATATATATATATATATATGTATATATACATATATACATATACATATACAGACCTAATATCAGTTGGAGTAGGGAAAGTTTCCTTGTGCCCTGGGAAAATGTCCCCAAGTCAGTATAAGTGCCACATTAGGTCCCCTTGAAATGAGGTCATTGGCCTTGTGTGACTAACCTGGTCAACAAACTATAACAAGAAAAAATAAATGTATTGGCTGTTACAAGACAACTCTGATAATCATGGAAGTTCATGTCAGGTTCCTAAATGCCATGAACAAACTCCCCATAAATAAGAAGTCCATCATTCTGAGAGACTTAACAACAAATCAATTAATTTGAGTACCTAACCCCCTAATACAAGATATGAATGGAAGTTTTTAGATCTAATAAATAAAAACTCAGTGGGTCAGATTATTAGTAGCCCAACTAGAGGTCAAATATTCCTGACCTGGTATGTAGAAATATCATGTCATTGTGCACGACTCCACTCATAACTCCATCTCCAATTAAGCCAGACCATAAGCTAAAGGGCCGGATTTACGAAGGCTTGCACGGAGTCTAAGAGTAGTGTAAGACGGCAGACAGCCAATATGTTTGCCGAGCGATCCAGCAATAGCCGGCAGGGGCGTGCATGAGAGCTTCTAAAGCTACTCTTGCACGGACCGTGTTATGGTATGCAAATTACCTCATTTGCTTCAGAAAGCTATGCAAATGAGGTAAATTTGCGATCCAGGAAACACTAACATATCCGTGTAAGAGTAGTGTTATTTGCAGAAATATACTCTGTTGGTAACGGAGTACCGTTCTGCAAATAGCTAAACGAAGCTATGACAGCTCCAAATAAAGGATGCATCTAGTTGAAGAAGCATGCCAATGGCCAAATATAAGGCCATTGGCATTTTCAAATGTTGTAAATCCTTAAAATCCATTTTTTCCGATCGCTGATGTTTAAGCGTAGCACAGCACCGCAAAAACGTGCGGCGCTTTAAATAAAATGAAAAAAAATTGAAAAATAGCCAAAAATGGGCATTTTCACTAAAAAGCTTGTTCTGCCATGCAGGTAAATGGCAGGCTGAAAACAACATGGCCATTGAGTAGTGGTTGCTAAGGGGGGGGAAGCTCAGTGTGAGAGATGTAACCAAGCATTAGTAGGCAATCCTATGCAAATGAGGATAAGGATAGTGAATCCCAATTTTCCCCGGCATGTGAGCCATGTCCCTAGAGTGTAAGTGTAGGAGTAGGGGAGTAGTAGAGTAGAAGATAGGTGACATCAGGAGGGGGTATGTCTGAAAGACTGTAAGCTTATTGGAGCACAGTGGCTTGTGTTTGCCCTGAGTTGCTCAGGATTGCAAGAGGCGTGTCTATAATTGTTCTAGCTGGAAACAAGAAACCAAAGGTGTACGCCATGGATATATCTGAAATTTATTGCAAACGGTCACACAGCGTGTGTGTGCATGTGCACGCGTGTACGCCCATGTGCGCGTGTTTGTGCTTGTTTGCGCGGGGCTGCCCTGGGCAGAAACAGAAAGGGAAAAGGAAGGAAAAGAAGTAGTAGGAAGTTAACCAAGGAGAACTAGCAGAGCTGTCAGGTGAAATATATCAGAATCCGCCAATTACACAGGCAGTAGACTAGCCCAGCCCAGCCCAGCCCAGCACTTTAAACTCTGCAAACAGCAGTCTACCCTGTTTTTTCCCAAGAACTCTGCAACACTGCAGTAGACAAAGAGTGAAAACTTAAAAAGCTTAAGTCAGACAAAATGTTAGGGGCTGCTATTGCTATCATAAACCAACATGTGCAATATGCTGAGGGTGGTGATGTTGTGAATGCTGCTGAGCAACCCAAAGTGAGGAGACGGAGAACAGTGTACAGACCCAGGGTAACCTACCAGGGGCTACATGAGCTGGAGATAGTGGAGCGCTATAGAGTGAACAGAGACCTCCTGCAGCAAATTGTTGAGCTGTGTCAGCCATGCCTCACACACAGAACCAGCAGAGGGGAACACATCTCAGTGGATACCAAGGTATGTGTTGGCCTACGAATACTAGCTACAGGTACCTTCCAGGGACCAACTGGTGATATGATGGGGGTTTCACAGGCATCAGCATCCAGGGTACTGCACTAGTTCCTGGATGCCATGTCAGCACATGTCAGTGATCACGTATATTTCCCCAATTCCCGTGAGGCATTGGCCAGCAATATGCGTCTTTTCCACCAAATAGCAGAATACCCTGAGGTAGTGGGTGCAATAGACTGCACACACATACATATCAAAGCACCACCCAGTGAGTGGGGTAGGGTCTACATCAACCGCAAGGGCTTCCCCTCCATCAACTGCCAGGTCATGTGCGATGCCCAAGGTATAATAATGAATGTGTGTGATGGCAGCCCTGGAAGCTATCACAGTTCCCACATCTGGCATCTGATGCAGCTGTACCAGAGATTTGCCAATAGGGACATCCCTGACGGTCACCTAGTGGGGGATTCTGGATACGCACTGGAGCCGTGGCTGATGACACCCATCAGAAAAGCACACACACCTGAACAAGAACTCCATAATGAGGCACATGCACAAGCAAGAAACATTATTGAGCATGTGTTTGGGATGCTCAAGTCATGGTTCTGGTGCCTGGACACATCTGGTGGAGCCTTGCAGTACTCACCAACTACATGTACCCAAATTGTCATGGTATGTGCCATGCTACACAATATGATCCTGTGAAAACAGCTGCAGCAGGAACAGCATGGAGCAGGGACAAACAGGCCCCCACCATTGCCAAGGCATGCACAGACACAGCATGACTCGGAGGGGGAACAACCTGAGCCTGCCCCAGTAGGCAGAAGGAGGCGTGCCCAGTATGCATTGGCCTTGGCAAAGAGGCAATGCATAGCACATACACTGACTCAGTAGAAACCCTGGAAATGACACCTCTCTCTGACTCGCATATACAATAAAAGGGATGCCTAACTTGACACTACCTGTTTTCAAACATGTATAGGAAGTGTACTATGTGCATCCAACATAGGCAGCCTTGCAGCACCACCTGAGGCGTGATTGCCCTATTTTCAGCAATATAAAGCAGTGCTAAGCACATTTTACCACTATTTAGCATATTTAAACACAATTGCGTGGAGCTATGCACCGTGCTAAACTAGCGCAACATCGGGCAACGTTGAGCAATGTTGGGCAATGTTGCGCAAAGTCGAACAAGGTTGGGCAAAGTTGAGCAAAGTCAGGTAAACACGCTCACACCTGCTTTACTGTTCCTTAAGCAGTCTCATCTGCCCAGCAGGAAAATAAAAAGCAGTGACAGGGCTCGAACTCAGGATACTGTGCACTATAGTCACAGTACTGAACCACTAAGCCATGACAGCATTTCACTGGCACAGACACAGTAAGACAATTGTAGACTACCGCAAACACAAACAAATGCTGTATCATGCCCTCTGAAGAGGCAAATGAGTAACTTCCCCCCAGGCATATGCAGACAGATTACAGCAGACCAGGCAGTGTGATGTGAGTTGGGTAGGTTATGAAGTCACAAACTAATATACGTGAAATTGGAAGCTAAGATCTGTAGTACAGTAGTATGCCTCAAGCCAGTACGATAGGCAACAGTACAGACTGAAATGGAGTACATGACATAGCAGTGCAAGCCTAGCAAATGTGAATAAGTGTCAGGTGAACCCCTCATCCTATGTACACCCACAGTAACAATCAGGTGTGTCCCCCAGGTAGAAATGTACAACTAATAGCTGTCCCCCCTGTATGTAGAAATGTTGATAAGTCTATGCAAAGTGACTCATGGAAGCCCTGCAGGCACAGTGTGCTTTTTGTCGATGTACAACACAAAGGTGAGCCCTGAAGTAAAATCCAACTTGATTTTTCACACACATATAGTATATATGTCTATATTGGGCATGCTCACACACTTTTAGCAAATTTCAGTCAGTAACATACTGAAAGGTCATACTGGGCATGCTCACACACTTAAATAAATGAAGCAAATGTGAGTCAACAACATACTGAAAAGTCATACTGGGCATGCTCATACACTTAGGCCATGTCTGAGCACAGCAGTGGGCCACACATATCTGGCAGTTGCAGTTCTTACCCCAGAAACTTGTCACTATTCACCAATCCTGCCTTGCGCACACAGTTATATGAAAACAGACTCATATAATATATTGGACTCCTGTCATAATCAAACTATGTACTACAAGTACTTAAGTTGTTCAAAGAAAGTGAAAATTCAAAGAAGATCAATAAATCTCTGATCAGTATCATCAATAAACAATGAGCACTAAAATATTGTCAAAGAGTCCATAGAGAACCATGAAGCTTTCTTTCGCTATGTCATAAATATCAATGTAAACTCATATATGTTCTGAGTCAGTGCAAACTGTAAATGAATACATGTACATGACTGGCATTGCCAACATCTTGTCAGACAGGTTCATACATATTTAACCCCCTCTCACTGACAAAAGGGCCCATTACCATACCTGGAGATTGTGAAAACCCAGAAATCACATATACAATGGTTAAACAGCTCTTTCCAAACCTAAAAATACGGTGTCTATGGGATGACATGGTTTCCCTAGCTGTGTCATATGTGAACTCCAAAACAAACAGACCCTGCATCTGAACAGTCTGTTGAGACTCACCCTCTGTACAGGATATGAAACTGTTGAATGGGATACAGCAACGTTTGACACACTCCACAAGTGTTGGTGCACAACAGACCATGGGAACTATTGTCTTATAAGCCTATTAAGCCTGATCTGCAAGGCCATTGAGTCCATCATGATGGAACTCATAAACCGAGCTATTGGGAGAATACAAACACCCAACCCTACCCATTTTGGTTTGGTCAGGGGCAGATCATGATTCCCAAACCTACTAGATTGTTTTAGGACAGTCACCCAAGACATACATCAATGAAATGAGCTACACACATCCCACATAGACCTTGAAAAGCCCTTTTCCAACATTCCAGACACGTCGTATCCACAAAATCAACAACCTGTTCATAAATATGTATGTCATCTGATGGATTGCCAACTGGGGCACAGATAGATCCCACAAGGTAAGAATTGTGGTTTCCTGTTCAAGCTGGTAACAACTGCTGCCCCCCCCCCCCCCCCCCCATGGCTCAGTGCTAGGACCCCTCCTGTCTGATCTATACTTTTCAGAAATACAGTCAAACACATGAGGGCTATGTTTAGCAAAGTTTGTGGATGACTGCAAAAAAGTTGTCATAATCGATGTTTGGGACAAAAGAGACATCATTAAAAAGGGTCTCAGACAGATGTGGTGTCAAAATTATGGCCTCGAGCTACAGTCATACAAATACCACATAGGTGCCAACACCCTAAATATGGAGGTGATAATAAGGGATCTATGGACAAATGTGGATAGTCATCTCTACTTCCAGAAACACATTCACAAAGTTGTTAGAAAATCATGCTATGTGTTCCCACAAACTGCCAAGGTCTTTGCATGTAGGTCAAAGGAGGTTCCCTCTACTCATCAGTCATCAGACCCTTCAGAGAGTACCACAACACACTTGCGATGAATCTGACTAGGCACCTTCAGCAGCTGGAAAGACCACTGAAGTACCTCAACAAGAGGATTACTGGCCTCAAACAGTTGCCCCATGCAACAAGACTGAATTTAACTCAATCTGTACTCTGTTGCATACTGTCTACTCAGGAGATCTCTGCCCAACAGACAGGTCCATGTCCAATGCAGAACTGATGTACATGCACTGTCTGAAGTAAACCCAAGCTCACTGTACCACATGCTCTAGGGATATCATCATCACAACATTAAATAGAACTTGTTGGATGGATACATTACTAACTCACAGACTTCCCTTGCTATGGAACAGTCTCCCAACTGACATTAAGCCGAGACCCTCACTGACACTCTTCCAGAGGAGCCTTGATGAGTGTATGTGAAACTGAATTGTCACACCATGGATCACTTCATCAGCTCTACTACACAGAGGTCTAGGGAACTAACTCCATGGGTGGTGATAGCTGCACACTCTGGCCATACTGATATATACCTTCAGGCAGATAGCCTATTACCTACCTATGTACCTATATATATATATGTGGGGGAACACAGTATAATAAGCCAAAGATGGATGGGCAGAGTTGTGTGTAAGAGGGTGACCATGACAGGGAGCCATCCAGGACTGTCCCACCCAGCACACATCCCAATGAACGAAAGACATCAAGTGCACATCTCTCCCACTGTACATAACAGCCACCAGTATCTGTAAGCATTACAGTGGATGTGGTCCATGTGCCTGATGTACAACATGACTGTACAATGAAGTACACATCTACTATCTGTAGACATGTACCTGTCACATAGGTTCATAGGTATATAGTAGACTATCTCCACGAAGGCATATATCAGCCTACGCAAGTTGTGCAGCTTTCACCACACCATTGGGTAGTCTCCCAAGGCCTAGTTCTAATAGTTAGTACCCTAAGCCCCTTTCTAGTGGGGCTGCTGATGTGATCCCTGGCATGAATTGTCTGTTTCCCATCCATTCATTAAGGTTCCAATTGAAGAGTGTCAGCAAGGGGTTCTGTCTGATGTTCATTGGGACTCTGTTCTACAGTAAGGCAAGTGTCTGGGATGGTACTCTATCCCACCAGCATGTTGTATTCATTGTTGTAATGAGTTTCATATCCCTGGAATGTGTAGGGCAACTCAATGTTGTTATCTGTAGATGGAGCATGTTCAACAGTTATGTGCTGGATATGGCTCTGTATGTTAGGCAGAGTGTGCCACTGAATAGACAGTACGCAGCAAAGAACAGATTTAGTTTTACCAGTTGTGTTGCATAACACAACTGTTTGAGGCCAGCAATCCTCTTTGTGAAGTACCTATGTGGTCTCTACAGTTGCTGGACATGCTAAGTCGAGTACATCTAAAATGGTGCATTGCACTCAATGATGGGTCTGATGACGTAAGAGTAGAGTGCCAACACTACCTCTATGGATCCTAATACAAGCCCTTTGTTGATTAGGTGGGCCACATATGATCTCCCAATCACTTTGGCAACATGGTTTTCAAAGGAAAGATGACTATCTACTTGTGTCCCCAGATCCCTTATCACCTTGTCATTTTTAAGGGGGTAATAAATGTTTGTGGGTATTTTGTTTTCAACAAAGAGGATCACTATGCTTTCCTCCACAGTGAGCTTGAGGCCATAATTCTGACACCACACATCTGTCTCATAGAGTTCCTTCTGGAGAATATGTCTGTCATCCAGGGAATCTATTATGGCAAACACTTTACAGTTCCCAGCAAACTTAGTCAACCACAACCCTCCTGTGTTGGCATGTACATTTGAGAAGTCTATACCAAACAGGAGGGACCCCAGGACTGAACCCTGGGGGACACCAGTCATTACTGGTGTAGAGTCTGACATGTAGCCAGCAACTCTTAATGTGTGGGATCTATCTGTGAGTCAGTTTGCAATCCATCTTATGATGTATGGATTCATGGCCAGGTTGGTGAGTTCATCTATGATACCTGACTGGGGAATGGTGTCAAAGGCCTTAGCGAGGTATAGGTAGGTTGTGTTGAGCTCATTTCAATCATCTGTAGCCTGGGTAACTGTCAAAGAAATTCTCTCAGTTCAGGAGGCGTGGTCTGCATTTGACGAAGCCAATCTGGGTGTGCTCAACTGTGTGAAGGTTCCCAATCTCTGTATTGTTGACTTCCATTATGATTGGCTCTATTGCCTTGCAGGACACACTTGTCAGGCTCATAGAGCATGAATGCCAAGGAGTTTTTGTGACCCCACCCCTGTGGAGTGTGAAAAACATTGCTGTGCAACATTCTATGGGTAAATATCCTGTAGAGAGCATGTAGAGAGAGGTGTAGGTATCCTTGATGAATATGGATACATCCTCACCCTATGTGCTATGATTCAGGTTCTGGTGCTGGAAGGTATGGAATGAGTAGCATCCTGGTAGTGCTGGTGTGCTGTCTGGAGCCTTGAACTAGGTTTTTGTTACTGCACAGATATCAATATCCTCTGTAATGAGAAGTGCCTCGAGTGTGTGCATCTGGAGGCTGAGACTTCTGGCAATGAGTAGCATTTAGCTCACTTTGTAGTTATTTGTGTTGGTTACGGGGTTTGGTTTGTCCTGCATGACTGGTGTTCCACACCTGAAGTCAGCGCCTCATTGGTCCCATCTGACCAAAAGCTAATTACCCTACATATCCACATTCTGGACCCACACCCCCATTAAGGAAACCATGTTAAAAAATGTCTCCAAAGCCAACTTCATGCTTCTTAAGGCAGAAGTGCTGAACTGCAGGACACCCATGTAGATGGACAATACAGTTACGACTACTGAATCCTTCCCAATTGCACTTTATAAGCACTTACATGACTGCATGCACCGTGCTATCCCAAACAGAACCAAGACGCTATCCTCAAAGAAAAGGAAGCCAATCTGGTATTCCCCTGCCATAAACAAATTGCACAACAGAAGGAAGAAAATGTTGCAAAAGAGGGTAAAATCCCATGAGTGGAGGAGCTCCATGGTCAACATCAGTAAGAAGCTGTGATCCCTGATAAAATCCTCCAAAGCTAGTTATGAAAACAAAATCGACACTGATTCTAAAGACAACCACAAAGCATTCTATAGCTATGTCAAGAATCTCAATGGCAACACTCAGATCTGCTCTGAGTTACAGCACAATGGCACTAAATATACAGACCCAAATGATATTGCCAACATCCTGGCAGATAGGATCAGTGCTAACTTTACCCCCCTCTCACCCATGAAAGAGCACATCTCTATAACAGAAGACTGCAAAGTTACTGTCATCACGGCTGCACAGGTAAAAAACACTCTCCAAAGCCAGGAACACAGCATCCATGGGACCAGATAACTTCCCAGGCTGTGTTCTACACAAACTACAGAATGAACAGGCACCACACCGACGTACCATGTTCAGTCATAGCCTCACCTCAGGCTTTGTGCCTGCTGAATGGCACACAGCAACAGTTATCCCACTACACAAGGGTGGAGACACCACTGACCCCAGGAACTAGCGCCCATTAGCCTGATGAGCCTGCTCTGCAAGGCCATGGAATGTATCATCATATAACTTATAAAAAAAGACACTGGTAATCTCCAAACTCTGGACCACAACAATATTGGGTTTATAAAATGCAGATCATGTCTCCTAAATCTGATAGACATTATTGAAGCAGTCACCAGAACCGTAGACAAGGGTAAGGTGGTTCACACAGCCTATGTAGATCTTGCCACAGCTTTCAACACTATCCCCCACTCTGGAATTATAGATAAACCCACTAAACTAGGTATAAATTGCTATGTCACAAGATGGGTTGCCAACTGGCTCACTGACAGAACACACACTGTGAAAGTAGCAGACTCCAAGTACGACTTTGGACCAGTGACAAGTGCAGTACCACAGGGTCAGTCCTGGGTCCTGTCCTGTTTGGTATCTACTTCCCAGAAGTAAACTTTAACATGGAAGGTCTGGGGCTAATGAAGTTTCCAGATGACTGCAAACTAGGAGGCATAATTGAAACTACTAAAGATGTGGATATCCTACAAAAGGGCCTCACTGAGAGAGATGCCTGGTGTCAAAGCCATGGCCTCAAGCTCAATGCCAAAAAGTGCATTGTCATCCCCTTTGGTAAAAACTCTGTAGCCATAAACTACAACATAGGCGGTAGTATACTTAACACTGAAAGTGTGATAAGAGACCTTGGGTCACAGGTGGACAATGGATATACCTGTGATAATCACATCCCCACAGTAGACAGGAAATCCTTCTACGTGGCACACCTCATCACAAAAGGTGTCTCATGCAGAATAGAGGAGGACATTGTTCCCCTCTACTCATCACTCACTAGATCCATAATAGAGTACAATGCCACTTTTGCTATGTACATCACAAGACATCTACAACAACTGGAAAGCCTGCAGAAATACCTCACAAAGAGCATTAGCAGCCTGAAATACATGCCATACACAGACTGTCTCAAAATGCTCCAGCTGTACTCTCTTGCATATCGCCTACTCAGAGGTCATCTCTGTCTAACATACAAAGCTATGTCAAACACAGAGCTGTTGGACATGCTCCACGTAAAGCACTCACAATCCCTCTGATCTTCGGCCCCAAAACCCAGAGTGAAATACAAAAGGAAGGGGTGTAAACATTTACCTTATGGATACCCACACCTTCAGGTTAGTGGCACAGCATGAGGCCTTGGAGACCATGCAAGTGCAACTAACACTGGGCAAAGCTGCTTATCAGATTGTAGCCTGCTACAGATCAACTACCTTGTCTCAGGAACCTCGCTCAGTATTCCTGAGAACAATGGAAAATATAAAGGTCCTACCAAACACCATTATATGAAGAGATTACAACTACCCAAACATTGACTGGGAGAATTACTCATGTACAACATCCTTTGCCCAATGCTTCGTAGAGTTTAAAAACTCAAACACACTGGAACAGCTGGTCACCATGCCCACTAAAGGTGACAACATACTGGACCTGATCATCACCAACATGGGGTACCAGTGTTCCACAACAGAGATAAACACCTCACTGGTGATATTAGATTATAAAGTAATCACACTGGACAGCCACACCCCCCCCCCAGTCAAGGAAACCACTGTGAAGAAATTTTCAAAAGCAAACTGCACACTTCTCAAGACCAAAGTGGAAAGTTCCAAAGTCCCCTTGCTATAGGATAATGCTATACACTCTGCTGAATCATTTACAAGTGCATTCTATGAGCATCTACAGGGATGCATGGATCGAGACATCCCAAGTAAAACCAAGACTCACTCCTCCAAAAATAAGAAACCAATCTGGTGGTCGTTGACCATAAATAAGCTATACAACAGAAGGAGGAAACGAACACATGATAGAGCAAACTTCACAAAAGGAAAGGCATCACTGATCATTATTAGGAAGAAACAATGATCACTCATAAAATAATCCAAGGCCAGTTTCTAAAGACAAATTGTCAAGGAATGTAAGGATAACAACCGCAAAGCCTTCGTTAGCTATACCAAACATTTAGGTGGGAACTCTCAAATATGCTGTCAGCTACTGCAAAATGGCAAAAAATACACTGAACCAACTGACATTGCCCACATCCTGGCGGACAAGTTCAGTGCAAACCCCCCCCCATCACCCCCAAAAGGACCTGTGTCCATCCCAGAAGAATGCAGAGCCCCAGACTTCATGGACATGCAGGTAAAAACAGCCCTCTCCAAAGCTAAGAACACAGCATCAATGGGACTGGATGGTGTCCCAGGCTGCGTCTTACACCAGCCCCAAAAGAAACTACACCCTCACCTACATTCACTGTCCAGACTCAACCTTACCACAGGCTATGTACCCAAAGAATGGCATACAGCAACAGTCATCCAGCTCCACAAAGGTGGTGCTACAACAGAGCCTGGAAACTATTGCCCTATAGGCCTGCTCAGCCTGGTCTGCAAAACTATGGAGCAAATTATCATGGAACCCATAAACAGAGACATTGGGAACCTCCAGTTACTGGACTCTACCCAACTTGGCTTTGTTAAAGGCAAATCCTGCCTCCTAAACCTTGTTGACTTCTTTGAAACAGTTACCAAGGACATAGATGGAGGTGAAAGTAGTCCACACAGCCCACCTGGACCTCACTAAGGCCTTTGACACCATTCCATTCTGGCATCATGGACAAGCTTACCAGCTTGAACATTAATCCCTATGTCACAGGATGGGTGGCCAACTGGCTCACAGATCAAACACACATGTTCAGAGTTGCAGATGCCATGCTCGTCTCTAAACCAGCCACAAATGGCATCCCACATGTCTTGGTCCTGGGACCCCACCTGTTCAGTAGATACTGCTCAGAGGTACAGGCAAGCATGGGAGGAGTATGGCTGAACAAGTTTGCAGATGACTGCTAACTGTGGTCCATAATCAACTCTACGGCTGACACAGACATCCTCCAGAAGGTTCTTACAGAGACAGATACCTGGAGTCAAAACAACGCCCTCAAGCAGAATTCCAAATAATGCATAGTCATTCCGTTTGGATAATACAAAGTACACACAAATTACCACATAGGTGGTAATCCAGTATGTACGGAGAATGTAATTATGAACCTGGGGACCCAGATAGATAGTAAACTCTCCTTTGATGATCACATTGCCAAAGTGTTTAGAAATTCCTTCTATGTAGCCCACCTAATGTCACCTAATGTAACCCACTTTGTCTAGTCTGATGATGTCACCATCCTACAAATATACCTGTGGAAAAAAAAACTCCCAGTAATGTGTATAGCGTGTCATGTAAATGCATACTGCTATAGTACTATAAAGTAGTTAGGTAGGGGGTTGAATTCTGCACTTGATAATTGTATGAGAGTGTGTGTGTCTCCTTGAAGAAGAGCAACCTTCTTGGAGACTACTAAAACACCTTAAAAAGGGTATACTTATCTTTGTCAAGTCTGATGATGTCACCATCCTACAAATATACCTGTAGAAAGGAGAACTCCCAGTAGTACGTATAGCATGTCGTATTAATGTGTACTCTTCTGGTATCATAAAATAGTTAAGTAGGGTTTGAATTCTGCACTTGCCAACTATATAAGAGTGTGTGTGTATCTCCTTGAAGAAAAGCAACCTTTTTGAAGACTACTGAAACAGCTTAAAAGTGGTATACTCATCTTTGTCAAGTCTGATGATGTCACCATCCTACAAATATACCTGTGGAATAAAGAACTCCCAATGATGTGTATAACGTATCATGTTAATGCATACTTCTTTAGTATCATACAGTAGTAGTTATGTAGGGGTTTGAATCTTGCATTTGCCAACTGTATGAGAGTGTGTGTGTCTCCTTAGAGAAAAGCAACCTTTTTGAAGACTACTGAAACATTTTAAAAGTGGTATACTCATCTTTGTCAAGTCTGATGATGTCGCCATCCTACAAATATACCTGTGGAATAGAGAACTCTTAATAATGTGTATAGCGTGTTGTGTTAATGAGAACTCCTCCAGTATCATAAAGTAATTAGGTAGGGGTTTGAACCCTGTACTTACCAACTGTATGAGAGTGTGTGTCTCCTTGGAGAGGAGCAACATTTTTGAAGACTACTGAAACACCTTAAAAGTGGTATACACATCTTTGTCAAGTATGATGATGTCACTATCCTACAAATATACCTGTGAAAAAAAACTCCCAGTAATGTGTATAGCGCATCGTGTTAATGCGTACTACTCTTGTATCATAAAGTAATTAAGTAGGGGTTTGAATCCAGTACTTGATGACTGTGTGTGTGTGTGTGTGCCTTTTTTTGTGTGGGTTTTTTTTACACTTTTTTGGTTTTTTAAATGTGGATGTGGGTTTTTTGCCCTTTTTTATAACCCCGTTTTTTGAAAAATTTTTTCCCAATTTTTTTCCCCAACCAGGGAATTTTTGCTTTAA
>NC_056731.1:1040886611-1040954111 GCF_019279795.1 Protopterus annectens
CCCCTTTTTTGCATGATGTGTATACACACAAGATCAGTGGTGCATGTATAACTGATGGAATACCATTGGTCCACATAGACAATGTACAGTAGTTATGGTGAGTGTAAATCATATTGTGGACATGCCAGTGTCATCCATGACATGGCATTCTAAAACACAACTGCATATTTAAGCATCACACGTACCCAATGTGTGTCATATGACCTAGCCACTCAATAGCATTACAAGACATATATGTGTCAGTTGTGCAAATGGTGATTGGTATGCATATTGTTTATAGGTGCATATGTTTGCACACACACAACATTGAGGTGTATAGCAATGAAAGCTATGTGTAGTACTGTGGTTACAATAACTGGATGGGGTGTAGTACCATAAGCAATCATCATGAAGCATCATGTGGTCACTCAAGGCTACAAATGTGTCCCAAACCAGCACCTGTCATGCTGTACCAGAACTGCACTATCATGGCTACATTCACCATTTCACAGCCAGTTGTTACATGGGTTTGTAAGGAGGCCAACAAGGAGCATTGCCTAAAATTAATGTGTTGTGTGTTCCAGAGTGTTTCACTGCTCCATGATAGGCCTCTACCCCTCAGGTATATTATGTATGCTGTGTGGATGACATTTGGGATACTGGAGTGTGACTTTACAGAGGGTTTGTGAATACTTCATGTGTAGCATGTTAACATGTTCTGTGTATGACATAGTTGTGTTTGTTGCGTGCATGCGTATCAACTCTGCCTATCCAATGGTCACTACAGTGTAGCCACATTTGTTTGAGATGGTCTGTGTATTGCATGTGTTTGAGGCAGATAATCACATTACTGAGATGTACGTAGTCTCACAGCAAACATGCACAGCATGCATTATGCATAGGTGTGTTACATGTATACATGGCCTACACCTTAAGTATGACATGCATTTTTTATTTGCAATAATAAATGTAGAACACACTCACCAGCATGTGTATGCTGCCTTGCTGTCACACCAGAGGGACCTACATGGATATGAGACAGTTTGTCAGTGGCGACAACTGTGGCATTGCTACTATGGGTTTGCAATCTTACAGTAATACAACAGTTTACATTCACAGGCCTACAGATTATGTTCCAATTTTTATTTGCAATAATAAATGTAGAACACACTCACCAGCATGTGTCCGCTACCTTCCTGTCACACCAGAGGGACCTACATGGATATGAGACAGTTTGGCAGTGGCGACAACTGTGGCATTGCTACTGTGGGTTTGCAATCTTACAGTAATACAACAGTTTACATTCACAGGCCTACAGATTATGTTCCAAATGATCAGTATTGCACAACAACAGGCTCCACATCTTCTAACTACACAGTACACATCTCACATATGCATGATCTACCAATAGAGGTAACAGTAGTCTACAGATATGCCATGTTACCTGCACGCTCCACGTGTTCTTGCTGGGTGGCTCCAACCTCCATCAAGGTAAATGTCTGCTGTTGTTGTTGTTGTTGGGCAGGTGTCACCAGACTCAGGAGCAGCGCTTCCACTCTGGTGAGAGGGGATGGATGTTAACCCCACCACCTGTTGCAAGCTGTTGTCTATGGACATCAGAAGCATGCTGCTTGGTATGTCTAAGTAAATTACTGCAGTGATGGCATACCTGCTCATATGTCCGGTTATGCATGCCTATGTCATTTACCCTCCGGACAACATCTTGTGACAGTGCAGTACGCTCATGCTGGTCTTGGCTGGTTCTCAAGAATAGTAGGCTGTAGTGCTGAATCAGACAGCTGGTAATAATGTCATCCTCTGCACTACTGTAGCTAGGATTACGATGGTGGGCCATGATCCCTGGAAGACAAAGAAAAAATATGTTTGAGCAAGTCATATGGCACACTTAACATTATACAGTACAGATATCACTGAACTGCCATATATAGCAACCTATTACCTGACTGAGATTTAACACTTTCAATACCACTTATCAGTGCTCACCCCACAACTGCTTGAGAGTGCCTGGCACACTCTATAAAATAAACCATGTTCTGCACAGCAACAAAATGAAATCACTGTATAAGACTATACAACAGTACATGGCACACTGTATGCGACACAATGCACCACATAGCCACAGAAGGTATAGATAAAGCGAATGCATAAATAAATATGTCACCCATCGCAATGTTTGTAAAGTCCAGTTACAGTACTACCATTAAACCACACAACTTGTTGATGGCAAACCCGTGGCCAAAATATGTGCACAATTGTGAATATAGGTGGCATACTGCTGTAGTAAACTATAAATGTTGCTAGATATGCAGTTATATCTTGTAACACACATATGACAGAGGACATGTTACAGGCATATCCATACACACATCAGACATATTA
Source organism: Protopterus annectens (assembly GCF_019279795.1). Taxonomy (NCBI): domain Eukaryota; kingdom Metazoa; phylum Chordata; order Ceratodontiformes; family Protopteridae; genus Protopterus; species Protopterus annectens. The sequence continues at coordinate 1,040,888,991 of NC_056731.1, forward strand.
CAAGACACAAAGGTATGGCAACCCAGAGAAGCTTTACGTGTGTACCATACAGTACTGTGTGTCAGTCCTTACAAAACCTTAAGCCTGAGGAATGTAATCTGTGAGTACTACAGGGACCACACAAAACAGTGGTTACAAACAATGTGGACATACACCATACTTTGCTGTTTAAGCCTACAGCTTCAAGTAGTACTACAGTTCATACAGGATTTGGATTCAACATCAGTACCAATCAATAAGCATACATGTAGTGCTTTAGCCTCCAATGACACACCCCAGTTAACACCAAGGGACTACATCAGACTGTATGCCATAGTGCTTTATCTGCTTAGCAACAGCATACACAGCTTTTGCTGGGATCAAAGCAAGGACACATAATACCATGACAGAAACAGTTTCCCACTAAGCTATCCCACAAATACACATCTTTGACACATTCACCAACACATTGACCATCACACTCAGTCAACTTTACATAGAATCTATTGCAACAAGTAGATGTGGGTGTGTATGACTAGATATGACTCTCTCTCTTTCTCTCTCTTTATAAATACATATATATATATATATATATATATATATATATGTATATATATATATATATATATATATATATATATATATATATACATATACATATACATATACACATCCATTGTTGTACATATGCATTTACATATAGACACATATACAGTCCACCTTTCATTGTGGGAATATCAATTATACAAAGGATGTGAGGTATACAGTAATGTAATAATATCGCACAGTCTTGTGAGAAATACATTGAAAGTGTTCTCAGCCCAGGTAGCTTTAGCAGGCCTCACTGGCTGCAATATTGCAAACTGAACAGAACACACACAGTGTTTAACCACCACGTCATATACCAGCACTGTATGCTGTTTTGTTTATCACACACTAAAACCTACATACAAATATGCACATAACAACCTTCACCAACATATATATGTCCACCCTTCACAAACAGTTGCAATATGTCCCTTGCTCTATGCACATATACAGATGTTAATATATATGACACATATATATCTCTCTGTATGTGTGTGCCATACACACACAAGGTCCACACTGTTGTAAGTCCCTGGACCTCACAGCTGAACTGCTGGGCCTTGCTGCAACAAGAACAGGTGTCACATGTGAACACACAGTAACATTAGAGGGGGTATGTATAGCTACAAATGCTAGATTTGCATACTAGCCTGGTACAGCAGTTGCCAATGCTAAGCTAAACTTTAATATGACTATCATGCATGTGTTACTCTGTCACAACCATGTTTATATAAATGTTTGCTAATCCCCAAACAGCCATTGTCCACACTACTGTACAGAACACAGATAACATGGATCAGATGTTTGACATTTAATGCTGAGCTACATATTTCACAGTTATGTCCCACTGCACACAGCTACACACTGAATTGCCCATGGCAGTAGTTAAGCAGGACATCTGTACATAGATACGTACTGCTGCCACATATGAATGGTTCACATTATGTAGAGTACTCTTCAAAAACATCTACTACATGCCAGCACATACATATCTGTTACATACCTTTCCTTTGTATGAGTTGGTATTATTTATTTTCTGTTTTCCTTTTGCTTTTCACTGTCTCTCTCTCTCTCTCTCTCTCTCTCTCTCTCTCTCTCTCTCTCTCTCTCTCTCTCTCAGTCTCTGCAATAGAGTGATTGAGTTTGTGGGCAGCAATTACAGCCTGCTTTTATAGGTATTTGCACATGTGCATGTGATGGCCTCTGCACCAATTGGTGGCCACCATTTGCTAATTGCATGCAGCCTGCTGTGTGGTAATTGCAGTAATCACTGTCATAGCAACCCAATGCTATAAATTTCTAACTCAGGTAGGCATAGCCCTTTCAGTTTTCCAAAATGGGGATCATGCTTGTTTGCTGTGGACATCGTTGTTTAAGTCAGAAGGTTGATATAGTTCTTATATCTGAAGCCAGGGGTGTAGCCAGTGATTTGAATGTTGTACTCAGACCTGAATGTTGCTGCTTCCAGTACGCACTTGTCAGTGTAGAATTGTACTTACCCCTCCAAATGCTAACACAAGATACATGGGAGTATGTACTTTCTTTTCTAATTATACAATTAACTGCCATACAAAAGTAGTTATTGGGATGTATTCTTTTGGCACATGAACTGTTTGTGAACTGCTATACTGTGAATATTAATTTACTCACTTCTGAACAGTTTGTGCTTTTTTAGTGTTGACATTAGCACAGGCTGCTCAAGAAAACTGGACAAATTTCAGTACGGAGTATGCCTACCTACATCCTTGCTAGACCCTGAACACACAGGTATATTGTACATTTGGGTAGGGGTGCAGAAGTACAGAGAGCATTATGCATTATTGTGTGAATTTTATCTTGCTGGACTTAAAGGGTTGCTGTGTACCTGTTAGTTTATCAAGGCAAGTAGTCTGTACGTGTAGCTCCCAACTGTGGATCTATCCAGATGGTAGCCAGAGGTTAGCTTGTTATTCTTTGTCTGTGCACCACACCGGTCTTTTCAGCACTGGAACAATGGCATTGTCACAGTTGGTTGCTACCAGTACATGGCTACATCCTTTGGTATTTCAGTGTTGTACTCCTACATAAGGGTATTCTTCTGAAACTCCTTCCAAAGCTATTTGCACAGTGTGTAACAGCAGAAAAGCTGATATGCCTGTGTGTTTCTGCCTCTGCCAGGCCTCTCAAACACTCAGGTACATATTTGAACAGACTCAGGGAAAAGTAGGTAAAAGTGAGGTACACCTTTAAAATATTAGAGACATTAAGTTGAGACTTTGAGAGAACCAGAGCATATGGATTAATACACCTTTTCTGAAGTACAAGCAGTGTCTAACTCTTACTTATTGTCATTATTCATTAAGTGTAATTCCCCACCTTTCTGCCTAATGTCAGTACCTTTCAGAGGGATTCAGAGGGACACAGCTAACATTTGTTTCAAAATCAGGGACATCCCTGAAAATTAGTCACAGTTGGGAAGTATGGCCTCTGCCTTAATCAGATATTCCAGTGTTTGTCCTGCTATGATACTGTGTGGGGGCTGTAAAGTGCTGCTGTAACATTATTTCCTGCTAGAATAGCTGGTTCTCTTATCACAGTCATGTAATGCAATTCCACAACAACTGCTGGTAAAGATCCACAGAACAAGATTTGTGTCATGGCATTCCTATTTTCCCTTTACTTTCACTCATTCTGATGCATGATATATTTATTTCAGCACCAACTTGTATGCCTACAGTGGCTTCATGCACTTCGTGTACTTCATGCAGTCTAGTGTGTACAATGTCTGGGTTTCGAGACTGACAGAGGTGTTTTATTTTGCTACTGAGAAGAACAAGGGCCCTGACATATAGAGTGACTAATGCACTTTTAAGCAGTTGTAAGCGGGTTTGTGCAGGTTTGCGTGATGCTTAGCAATGCTTAGCTAAGCGCACACAAGAGCACACAAGAGCACACTTGCGCAAACCTGCTAACTACTGCTTAACAGTGCTTACTCCAGCTAACCTCTGCGCTCATTTCTTTGAAAGAAAAGAAAATGGGGAGATAGGAAAGTGGTGAAAAAGGGGCACAAAGAGGGAAAGACAGTAGGGAAAACAACTCGGGATGTGCAGGATGGGTGTAGGGAAGGTCCATAGCTGCCCATTTCTTTAACAGCAACAGCTGTGCATATGCAATAAATTTGGAGGGAAATATGAAACCTTCAACCCCTGTGAGAAGGGTGAGGACAACAAAGTATGTTGTACTGCCAATTAAATATCAGTTTATGTGTCCAGCGGACATGTGTGCAAAATGGGCAGCTATGTATGGGGCGTAATTTTATTTTGGGAGCAGATTACCCTTTTTTTTCAGGTGAGAGTGGAATGTGGGGTAGGGGAAGTAGGTATATTTGGGGAGGTATGTTGGGGAGGTAAACAGGCAAGACAAACAAGACACATACAGGGGAAGAATATGACACGTGGTGGGTGAACACCATTGACGGGGAAGGATGTTTGGAAATCGCAAGCCCATGAGCCCACAGATGGCAACAGTGGAACTGAGATCCCCAACCATGGGCAGTCACCACTGCACCTACACAGCCCAGAGGGTGGCTGTGCTGGGGGCTGCATATGAGGGACAGGCTCACCCATGAGTCATGCCACTCGTGCCTCAAGGTGGCATAGAGGATCAGAGACAGAAAGCTCAATCTCCCTACGCATCACAGCCCGGACCGTTCGGAGGGTGATAGGTGGCCCTCCTCTGCCCACGCTTGCATGATGGGGAGAGCCTCATCCCCTGCAGTGCTTCCACCCAAAGGTGGCACAGGGCCAATGGAGGAGGAGGTCCCAGGCTGGGCACCGGACTTGCTGTTGCCAGATGCCTTCGCCAGCTGACGTGGGGCAGGTGGGTCTGCTGGGACCGGCCTTCCCATACATTCTATGTTTAGGAGGATTTAATGAAAATATGGGTTAGTAACAGTCAACAGCATTCCCAATTAGTTATAACAGCATGCAGAAGTATTCCTATTAACCCAACATACCGGAGTTCCAAAAGTTGAACAGCAAGCATGACACATGCATATATAGAACAACAGTGGACATTACAACAGCATGCAGGTTTAATTGATGGCAACAGGCCACCAATATTGTGGTATTTGAACAGGGCACATGCATCAAAATAAATGCAGATATTTATAAACCAATAGGATATATGTCCCAACAAATGTTTTAAGATTAGACATACCCATTGAGGTGTGGAATTGCATTTTTTATGCACATACAGTAGGGTGGAAAATGATAGCTCCATTAACAACTTATATATCCTTCTAGTTTACACTACATTCCTATTAACTGCAGTTATATGTCCCCTACATGTATTATTACACTACCCAATTTTCCTTAAATTGTGAAATGGGTTTTGCTAGATCTTTATATACATGGACTGTATCTGACATACAAACTGTCCAGGATGCAGATGTTACTGCTGTATATTTGTGAGTTGCTCAGACACACTACTGCTGAGATGGTACACTGACAGGTCTACTTTCCTATACTTATCTAGATATGTTTAGGTGAAATTATCAGTTATATGTTAGCTCTCTACATTTCTGCCAGCACAATGACATTTCTGGGGAACACAATACCAAGCTACTCATGTACCAGATTAACCTGTACATGCTGGGCATGAACCAACAGTTGAGGACTGGAAATATGCTTAAAAGCTACTGGCACACCCTTCATCCACTTTATATGGGCCTACCCAACTGTGTTTTAACAGCGCTTAATACAACAGTACTATTTCTATAATGCAAGAGTACAACAACATATCAAAGAAAATGACACATACACACTCCAGGAATTATACCTTTATTAAAGACTTAAAACACTTTTTAGAGGCTCTCTCATTTATTTTATATAACAGTATACACAGAATAATTATTAGAGAATTATTATACTTTTATTTATTGTGTTAAAACACTTTTTTCAGGCTCTCTCATCTATTTTACATAACAGTACAAGCAGAATAATTACTAACCTGCCTGGTGGTGCAGCCTTAGCAGCCTATCTGCATAGGCTTGCTGATTCGCAGCACAGACACCTGCAGCTGTGAAGTAAATGAAGTGATATTGAGACATACCTATCCATAGTATACACTAGAATAGCAATTCTTACATAATTAATTCCATGGCTTCTTACTCAGTCGTGGGGCATTTTCCATCCCACGGGCCTCCTGGATCCACTGGTCCAGTTGATCCTCTTTGCGTCTCTTTAGGTCTGCGTGGTGGTGTCTGACCTGCTCACCAGTCCAAGAGTCACCGGTGGCACTGGTGAGTTCATGAGCTAGATGGTCCCAGGCTTCCGCTTTATATTGGGAGCCCTGGTACTGGCCCCGCAAGAGTCTATCCTCATTATTACGGACAAGGAGCCAAACCATTACTTTTGACTCCTCAATGCCACAACTTTGCGCTTGAAAATGAGAGCCCTCTCCAGCACCAGCCATTGCTGCCTGCAGATGGGAGCTACAACCAGTTATGTCAAGTATTCCCACCTATGGAGCTTAAATATGCTTTATTTCCCGCACTTATTTGTGATTGGCCAGTTTTGAAAAAACTCAGCTGAAGGCACACCTGCTTAGCAATGGGTAAACTTTCATTGATATGTATGTGTGTGTTGAAAGTGCATGCTTATAAAAAGCTGTCATGGCTTAGTGGTTCAGTACTGTAATTATGGTGCACAGTATCCTGGGTTCAAGGCCTCTCACTGCTTTTTATTTTACTACTGGCCAGACCGGCTAGGAGATGTGGCTGTGTTTTGCTGACTTTGCTCAACTTTGCCTGACATTGCTCTATGTTTCTCATCGTTGTCCGACATTGTGCTAGTTAGCACGGTGCGCAGCTATGCGCAAACATGTTTTATTTGCGCTAATTTGCACGATGTGCAGCTACGTGCAAAACCATTGCGCTAGTTAATGCAGTGCTCAGCTATGAGCAATTACATTTATATATACTTAATACTGGTAAACTTTGCATAGCAGTGCTTCACATTGCTTAAGATACGTTACTTATGCATCCATCAGTATGCATAACTGTTTCACCTTCTTTTATATATATATATATATATATATATATATATAAATTCGTTCACTACTACATAGGCCATTTCAATGCTTTTTTCTAAAATTTAAATGACAAAATGTCAGGAATTATTTTTATATATAGATTTACAACAGAAAAGAGAAAGGGGAGTGGTGGGACTCGAACCGTGAATGCCGCCACTTTGTGCAAAGGCTCTACCACTACGCTATTGCAATTTTGCTTCATTTGCATATAAGTTTCTTATTATCCTCTTCGATGTCTAAACTGCTAACTGTAGCTAAGCAATGGTCAAACCCGCACAAATACGGGCAGCTATATCGGGAATAATAAAAAAAATAAAATAAAAGTTTTACATTTTATAATTGTACAGGGGTTTGGAATGTGGGGGAGTGTAGTGTTGGGTATGTACACATTTGACTCACTCATGTAAGTTGACATTTCCTGATTGAGAGACTTGCAGGGGCATGGATTTTTAGACTTCTCGGCAGTCCGACACGCCCCCTGTACTCGTGCACACTCGGTTTTAGCCTTAGAGTTGAGGCAGCGTGCCCTCATTAATATGCATGGTGCCCTGCCGTCTTACTCTTAGACTGGCGTTTCCGTGTAAGACTAATCTAGTCTTACACGGAAGATTAGTAAATCCTGGGGATAATCTTTTCTCTCATACTATCTAAACCCACAGAAAACAATCCCCCGGATTCACGAATTCTCCGTGTAAGACTAAATAAATCTTACTTGGAAACTGCAGTTGAACTGTACAATGTCAGCATGCCATGCATATTCATGAGGGCACACTGACTCCACTCCAAGTCTAACACGGACCGTGCAGGAAGGCAGGGGGCGTGTCCGACTGTCAAGCAGTCCAAAGGTCCACGCACCTGCAAGTGTCTGAATTGTGAAATGTCAATACACAGGAGTGAGTTCGCTCAAATGTCTACGTACCCAACACTACACTCCCTCACATTGTAAACCCCCAGTACAGTTATAAAAAGTAAAACTTTATTTTCTTTTCTAATTCCCGATATAGCTGCCCATATTTGCGCGTGTTTGCACGGGTGTGCCCATTGCTTAGCTGCAGTTAGCAATTTCGACATTGAAGTGTATAATAAGGAATGTTTATGCAAATTAAGCCAAATAGCAATAGTGTAGTGGTAGAGCCTTCGAACAAAGAGGCGGCATACACGGTTCGAGTCCCACCACTCCCCTTTCTATTTTATGTTTTAAATTAGTATATGAAATAATTCCTGACATATATGAATAAACTTTTACTAAAAAGCATTGAAATGGCCTACGTATCAGTGAACAAAATGTATATTTATAAATATAAGAAGGATCCTGACATATAATTGCCCGTAGTTAAACAACACTTTACCCAGTGCAATATAGTTGCCCGTAGTTAAGCAGCGCTTTACCCAGTGCAATATAGTTGCCCCAGCTAAATAGCACTTTACCCAGCGCAATATAGTTGCCCACAGCTAAGTAGCACTTTACCCAGTGCAATTGGATTGCGCGGAGGTGCGCACCACACCAACCAGTAGGGCAATGTGGAGCAACGTAGAGCAAAGTTGCCTAAACACAGCCACAGCCCCTAGCCTGTCTGGACAGCAGTAAAATAAAAAGCAATGACAAGGTTTGAACCCAGGACACTGTGCACTATAAGCAAAGTACTGAACCACTAAGCCATGACAGCTTAGGATAAACAGCCACTGTTAACATACATATACTTGTAAATTGTAGATTAACCATTGCTAAGCAGGTCTGCCGTCAGCCGAGAATTTTCAAAAACAGCCAATCACAAAAAAGTGTGGGAAATGTGGCATATTTAAGCTCCATAGGCGGGAATACTCACCATAACTGATTGTAGCTCCCATCTGCAGTCAGAATGGCTGGTGCTGGAGACGGTACACACTTTCAAGCACAACGCTAGGGCATCGAGGAGTCAAAATACATGGTTTGGCTCCTTGTCCACCGTCATGAGTCAAGACTCCTGCAGGGCCAGGTCTAAGGGACGGAGTACAAAACAGAGGCTTGGAACTGGTTAACTCATGATCTCACCCGTGCCACAGGCGTCCCTCGGTGAGCAGGTCCGTCACCACCATGCAGACCTGAAGAGACAGAAGCAGGACCTACTGAACCGATGGATACAGGAGGCCCATGGGATATAAGATGCCCCACTACTGTGTAGGTAGCCATGGAATGTAGTATGTAAGACATGCTAATCTAGTCTATATAATGGATAGGTATGTCTCAATATCCCTTCATTTACTTCACAGCTGCAGGTGTCCATGCTGCGAATCAGCAAGCCTATGCAGATAGGCTGCTATGGCTGTGCCACCAGGCAGGTTAGTAATTATTCTGCATGTATTGTTATATAAAATAGTTGAGAGAGCCTGAAAAAAAGTGTTGTAGCCCAATAATAAAGGCATAAAATGCCCTGAATAATTTCACTGCATGTACTGTTATATAAAATAAGTCAGAGAGCCAGAAAAAGAGTGTAGTAACCCATTATTAAAGGTAAAATATGTCAGGAATAATATCTCTGCATGTACTGTTATATAAAATAAGTGAGCGATCCTGAAAAAGAGTGTTGTAACCTATTAATAAAGGTATAATACGTCTTGAATAAGTCTTCTGTATGCACTGTAATATAAAATAAATGAGAGAACCTGTAGAAAAGTGTGTAATGTAATTAATAAAGGTATAATACTTGGAGTGTGTCTGCATCACTTACTTTGAAATGTTGTTGTAACCTTGCATTATATAAATAGTACTGTTGTATTAAGTGCTGTCAACCCACAGTTGGGCAGTCCCATATAAAGTGGATGAAGGAAGTGCCAGTAGCTGTGAAGGATATATACAGTCCTCAACAGTTGGTTAATGGCTGGCATGCATAAGTAAATCTAGCACATGAGTAGCTTGTTAATGTGTTCCCCAGAAATGTGAGTATGCTACATGAAATGTAGGTTTCTGTAGAAATATAACTGAAAATGTCACGTGAACACATCCAGATATGTAGATATATAAATATAAATAAAATATATAACTATGTAGCAGTAACATCTGCATCTTGGACAGTTAGTAAGTCAGATATAGGTCAGGTATATAATGAACTAGCCAAACCCAATACACAATCTAATGCACGTTGCCTTGTGTAATAATACATATAGGGGATATACACCTGCAGTCAATAGGAATGTAGTGTAGACTAAAAGTACTTATAAGATGTTAATGGAGGTATCTTTTTACACCCTACTGTGTGTGCATAAACAATGCAATTCCACACCTCAATGGGTATGTCTAATCTCTAAACATCTGTTGGGACATATGTCCTATTGTTCTATAAATATCTGCATTTACTTTGATGCATGTGCAATGTTCAAACACCACAATCTTGGTGGCCTGTTGCCACCAATCATCCCTGCATGCTGTTGGAATGTCCACTGTCATTCAATATATGCATGTGTTATGCTTGCTGTTCAACTGTTGGAACCCTGATGTGTTGGGTTAATGGGAATATTACTGCATGCTGTTACAACTAATTTGGAATGCTGTTGTTTATGTTGTAATTAAACACACCTAATCACAGAACGTATGGGAAGGCCGGTCCCAGCGGACCCACCTGTCCCTCCTCAACTGGCGATTGCACCTGGCACCAGCAAGTCCGGTGCCCAGCCTGGGCTCCCCTCCTCCATTGGTCCTGTGCCACTTTAGGGTGGAAGCACTGCAGGGGATGGGGCTCATCCCCTCCATGCAAGCGTGGGCGGAGAAGGGCCACTTGTCACCCTCCGAAGGGTCCGGGCTGTGGTGCGTAGGGAGAACCAACGTTCAGCCGCTGATCCCCTATGCCAGTTCGAGGCGACAGTGGCGTGACTCATGGGTGAGCCTGCCCCTCCTACGCAGCCCCCAGCACAGCCACCCTCGGGGCTGTGAAATTGCGGTGGTGACTGCCCATGGGTGGGGATCTTAGTTCCAGTGTTACCATCTGTGGGCTCATGGGCTTGCGATTTCCAAACATCCGTCCCCGTCAATTGTGTTCACCAACCCCATGTGTCATACTCCGCCCCTGTATGCGTCTTGTTTGTCTTGTTTGTTTACCTCCCTAACCTACCTCCCCAAATATACCTACTTCCTCTACCTCACTTTCCACTCTCACCAGAAAAAAAAAAGGGCAATCTGTTCCCACAAAACAATTACGCCCCATACATAGCTGCCCATTTTGCACACATGTCAGCTGGACATGTAAACTGATAATTATAATTGGCAGTACAACATACTTTGTTGTCCTCACCCCTCTCTCAGGGGTGGAAGGTTTCAAATTTCACTCCAAATTTATTGCATATGCACAGCTGTTGCTGGTAAAGAAATGGGCAGTTATGGACCTTCCCTACACCCGTCCTGCACATCCTGAGCTTGTTTCCCTACTGTCTTTCCCTCTTTGTGCCCCCTTTTTCACCACTTTCCTATCTCCCCATTTTCTTTTCTTTCAAAGAAATTAGCGTGGGGGTTAGCGGGAGTAAGCACTTTGAAGCAGTAGTTAGCGGGTTTGAGCGAGTGTGCGCATGTGTGCGCTTAGCTAAGTATTGCTAAGCATTGCACAAACCTACGCAAACCCGCTTACAACTGCTTAAAAGTGCCTTAGTTACTCTGCACGGCAGGGCCCTTGTTCTGCTGAGCAGCAAAATAAAACACGTCTGCCAGCCTCGAATCCTGGACTTTGGACACACTACACTGCATGAAGTACCACTAGGCCACAGTAAATATACAAGTTGGTGATGTAATAAATATATCATGCATTACAATGAGTGAATGTAAAGGGAAAATAGGAATGTCATAACACAAATCTTGTTCTGTGGATCTTTACCAGCAGTTGTTGTGGAATTGCATGGCATAACTGTGAAAAGAGAACCAGCCATTCTAGTAGGAAATAATGTTACAGTAGCACTTTACAAATCCCACACAGTATCAGAGCAGGATAAACACTGGCATATTTTAATAGGGCAGAAGCCATACTTCCCAACTGTGACTGCTTTTCAGGGATGTCCCTGATTCGTAATCAAATGTTAGCTTTGTCCCTCAGAATCCCTCTGAAAAGTACTGACGGTAGGCCAAAAAGTGGGGAATTACACTTAATGAATAATGTCAATAAGTAAGAGTACACACTAAATGCACGTCAGAAAAGGTGTATTAATACATATGCTCTGATTCTCTCACAGTCTCAACTTAATGTCTGTAATATATTACAGGTGTACCCCACTTATATGTACCTTTCCCTGAGGTTGTTCAAATATATACCTGAGTGTATCAGAGGCCTGGCAGAGGCAGAAATACACAGGCATTTCAGCTTTTCTGCTGTTACACACTCTGCAAATAGCTTTGGAACGAGTCCCACAAGCATACCCTTATGTAGGAGTACAAAACAGAAATATCAAAGGATGTAGCCATGTACTGGTAGCAACCAACTGTGACAATGCCATTGTTCCAGTGCAGAAAAGACTGGTGTGGTGCACAGGCAATGAATAATGGGCTAACCTCTGGCTACCATCTGGATAGGTCCACAAGTGGGAGCTACGCAGACAGACTACTTGCCTTGTTAGACTAACAGGTACACAGCAACCCTGTATGTTCAGCAAGATAAACATCACACAATAATATATAATGCTCTCTGTACTTCTGCACCCCTACCCAAAAGAACAATATACCTGTGTATTCAGGCTCTACCAAGGATGTAGGTAGGCATACTCAGTACTGAAATGTGTCCAGTTGTCTTGAGCAGCCCGTGTTAATGTCAACACAAATAAACAACAAACTGTTCAGAAGTGAGGGAATTAATATTTACAGTATAGTAGTTCACAAACAGTTCATGTGCCAGAGGAATACATTGCAATAACTACTTTTGTATGGCAGTTAATTGTCTAATTAGAAAAGAATGTACATACTCCCATGTATCTTGTGTAAGCATTTGGAGGGGTGTGTAAAATTCTACACTGACAAGTGTGTACTAGAAGCAGCAACATTCAGGTTTGAGTACAGCATGCAAATCACTGGCTACAAACCTAGCTTCAGAGATAAGAAGTATACCAACCTTCTGACTAACACAATGGTGTCCACAGCAAACAAGCATGGGCCCCACTTTGGAAAGCTGATAGGGCTACGCCTACCTAACCTAGCATTTTATAGCAGTGGGCTGCTATGACAGTGAGTACTGCAGTTACCACACAGCAGCTGCATGCAATTAGTAAATGGTGAGCACCAACTGGTGCAGAGGCCATCACATGCACATGTGCAGATACCTAGAAAAGCAGGCTGTACTTGCTGTCTACACATGCAATAATCTCATTGCAGCAAGAGAGAGAGAGAGAGAGAGTGAGTGAGAGAGACAGAGACAGAGGCAGAGACACAAACACAGACAAAAGACAGACAAAGAGACAGGAACAGAGAGACACAGAAAAAGAAAGAGCAACAGAGAGAGAAAAAAATATATATATTTCCTTTAAAAACAAACGGAACACAGCAATACAAATGAAAGGTATGTAACACATATGTATTTGCTGGCATGTAGTAGATGTTTATGAAGAGTACTCTACATACCGTGAATCATCCATATGTGGCAGCAGTACGTATCTCTATGTATCTGTACATGTGCATAGGGCAAGGAACATACTGCAACTGATTGCGAAGGGTGTACATATATACATTGTTGAAGGTTGTTATGTGCATATTTCTATGTAGGTTGTAGTGTGTGGCAAAGAAAACAGTATGCAGTGCTGGTATATGACATGTGGTGGTTAAACGCTGTGGGTATGCTCTGTCAGTTTTGCAGTGTTGCAGCCAGTGAGGCCTGCTAAAGCTACATGGGCTGAGGACACCTTCAATGCAGTCTGCACAATACTGTGCAATATTATTACATAACTGTATATCTCACAACTGTCACATAAGTGATATTCCCACCATGAATAGTGGACTGTATATGTGCTTATATGTACATCTGTATGTACAGCAATGGATGTTTATATGTATGTGTGTATGTATGTGTATGTATATAGATATATATATATATATATATATATATATATATATATATATATATATATATATATATATATATGTATATATAGATATATATGAATATATATAGATATATATATATATATATATATATATATATAGATATATATATATATATATATATATATATATATATATATATATATATATATATATATATATATAGATATATGTAGATATATATATATATATAGATATATGTAGATATATGTATATATATATATATATATATATATATATATATATATATATGTGTGTGTATAGATATGTAGATATATATATATATATATATATATATATATATATATATATATATATATATATATATATATATGTATATATATATTTAGAGGGAGAGAGACATGGGGCATACTTACTGCGACAGGCCTGGTGACCAAGGTATGGACTGAAGCTCAGTTTTGACACTGCAGTGCCATCCCTTCTTGCCAGAACACTGTACCCCTTAACTACCACATAGGTGGTAGTCTACCTAACACCAAAGGTGTGATAAGGGAACATGGGACACAGGTGGACAGTAGCCTCCCCTTTGAAAATCCCAGTGCCACACTGGTCATGTACTCTGTCTACATGGTACACATCATCACAAAAGGTGTGTCATCTAGGGAAATATAGGTCAGTGTTCCCCTCTACTTATCACACTTAAAACCCATTTGAGAGTACAATGCCAACTACAGCAACTGGAAAGGCCACAGACATACCTCACAAAGAGTAATACCGGCCTCAAACAGATGCCCTATGCAGATCGACTCACAAAACCACAGCTACACTTTGTTGCATAGCGCCTACCCAGAGGTGATGTCTGCCTAACATACTGAGCTATGTCACACCCATAGCTGTTGGACATCCTCCACATAAACATATTACAATCCCTCCCAGATACACGCTCTAGGGCCCTACACCTTGTCATCTCAATAAACGGCACATGCTGGAGGGATAGAGTCCTAACTCATAGACATGCCATACTCTGGAACAAACCACCTATCAATAGCAAACAAAGCTCCTCATTAGCAGTTGTCATAAATACTCCTGATGATTGTTTGGGAGATAGGAAATACACCCCGGGAATCACCTCTGTGGCTCTGGTTGACAGAGGCAAGTGAAGTGAAATTACATGTGTGTCAAAGGCCAGGGTAGCGTATGGCTAGGCTGCTGTAGGCCCTAGGGCCAATAGCGTATTACCTACCCATGACACGATGCACACACACATGTACTTAGTGCAATAATTGCTATGTGAGGTTGACTGAGTGTGATGGTGTATGTGTTGGTGAATATGTACAAGATCTGTAAAGGTGTGATAGCTTAGTGTGAAATTGTTTCTGTCATGGTAGTTTGTGTCCTAGCTGTGATCCCAGCAAAAGATGTGTATGCTATTGCTAGGCAGAAAAAGTAGTATGGCGTACGGTGTGATGTAGTCCCTTGTTGTCGACTGTGGTGTCCCATTGTAGGCTAAAGCAATACATGTATGCAAAGTGAGTGGTACTGCTGGTGAATTCAACTCCCATATGAACTGTAGTACTACCTGAAGCTGTAGGCCTAAACAGTACAGTATGGTGTTTGTTCACATTGCTTGGAAACACTGTTTTCTGTGTTCCCTGTAGTCCTCGCAGATTACATACCTCAGGCATAAGGTTTTGTAAGTAGTGACACACACTACTGTATGGTATACAGGTAAAGCTCTTCTCGGTTGGCATACATTTGTGTGTTGTATGTATGTCTGATGTGTGTGTAAGTATGCCTATACCATGCCCTCAATCATATCTGTGTTACAGGTTATACGTGTGTATCTAGCAACATGTTTAGTCTAGTACAGCAGTATGCCACCTATATCAACAACTGTGCACATATGTTAGGCAGGGGTTTGGCATCAAAGACTACTGTGGTATACTGGTAATACTGTAACTGTACTTTACATTCATTGCAATGGATGACATCTTTATTCATGCATTAGCTTGATATATACCTCCTGTGGCTAGGTGGTGCATTGTGTCACATACAGTGTGCCATTTACTGTTGTATAGTCGTACATACTGGTTTCACTTTGTTGCTGTGCAGAACATGGTTTAATATATAGAATGTGCCAGGCACTGTCAGGCAGTTGTGGGCTGAGCACTGATATGTGGTATTAAAAGTGTGTATCTACTGACAGCCAATAGGTTGCTATATATGGCATTTCATTGATATCTGTACTTTAGAATGTTAAGTGTGCCACATGACTTGTTCACAGTTATTGTTTTATTGTCTTCCAGGAACATGTCTCACCATCGCAACCCTGCGTATTCCCCTGAAGAGGCAGAAATAATCATATCCACCCTACTACAACATCACACCCTGCTGTTCTCTAGAACCAGCCAGGACCTGCATGGGTGCACTGCACTGTGGCAAGATGTTGTCCGTCGGTTGAATGACGTAGGCATGCATAACCAGACATGAGCAGGTATGCCATCACTGCAGTGATTTAATTAGACATGTCCGGCAGCATGCCTCTGATGTCTGCAGACAACAGCTTGCCACAGGTGGTGGTGCAGCATCACATCCGCCCCTCACCAGAGTGGAAGAGCTGCTCCTCAGCATGGTGGCTCCTGGCTAAGCATGACAATAGACATGTGTCATCATGGAGGCCGGAGTCACCCAGCAAGTTGACTCAGAGCGTGTAGGTAACATGGCATATCTGTAGACTACTGTTAGCTCGATTGTTAGAACATGCATATGTCAGATGTGTACTGTGTATTTAGAAGATGTGGAGCCTGGTGTTGTGCAATACTGACAATTTGGAACATAATCTGTATGCCTGTGACTGTCACCCGTTGTACTACTGTAAAATTGCAAACTCACAGCAGCAATGCCATAGTTGTTGACACTGACAAACTGTCTCATATCCTTGTAGGTCCCTCTGGTGTGACAGCAAGACAGCAGACCCATGCTGGTGAGTGTTCTACATTTAATATAGCAAATAACATGTGCATGTCATAGGTGAGTTGTAGGCCATATACACATTTAAAACACCTACACATAATGCATGCTCTGCATGTTTTCTGTGGGACTATGCACATCCCGGTAACATGAGTAGCTGCCTCAAACACATGCAATACACAGAGCATCCCAAACAATTGTGGTACACTGTAGTGGACATTGTATAGGCAGAGTCAATACACATGCAGTCAATATACACCACTTTGTCATACGCAGTAAGTGTTAATATGATACACACGGCATATTTAGACACCTGCTGTAAGGTCAGACTCCAGTATCCCAAATGTCATCCACAAAGCACACATACTATACATGAGGGGTAGATGCCTATCATGGGGTGGTGCGACACTCTTCAACACACAGCACATTCATGTTAGGTAATGCTCCATATTGAACACCTTACATACCCATGTAACAACTGCCTGTGAAATGGTTAATGTAGCCACAGTGCTGCAGTTCAGGTACAGCAAGATAGTTGTCAGTGTGGCACACATTAGTGGCCTTGAGTGACCACATGATGCTGCCTGATGATGGCTCATGGCACTACACTACATCCAGTTACAGTAACTACAGTACTACACATAGCATTCATTGCTATACACCTGACAGTTGTGTGCATCCAGCCATAGTATGTATACCTATGAGTGATGGTGCACAGGACATTGAAAAGCATGTAATACTTGCACAGTAATGTTGTGTCCATGTACACATTGTGTTCCAGGGTGAGGCCAATCATTGAACAACACACATGCATCAGAGACATGTATACTGTTATTAACAAGGATTCTCTACACTCGCACTGCATGCTGTTGAGCAACACACATCCTGCATGCTGACACGTGTGATAGGACTCTTTGGCTTGTGATACTGTACTCCACCATCAACCACTAATGAGTATGTTCTGGATTGCTGTTGGTGTGTGCATGTGTCAACTATAGTGAGTACTGTATTTGTGTTCATGTGTGCATGTGTGCATGTGTTCATGTGTGCATGTGTGCATGTGTGCGTGTGCATATGTTCATGTGTGCATGTGCGCATGTGTTCATGTGTTCATGTGTTCATGTGTGCATGTGTGCATGTGTGCTAACATCATGTACAGATTGTAAAGTGTGTTTCCTGTCTTCCTTTCACAGGTGCTGAGGTTGTGTTGGTTGCATGCAGCAGGGAACCTGAAGTCACTGCCACAAATAGTGGAAATGATGATACGTTTGTTGTGGCACAGACAGGTTTGACAGGGTCTGTCGTTGGTCCACCAATCGACAGTACACAGCTTTCCACCCCATCTATGCACACATTCATACTGCCAATACATCCCTCATCACCAATGGCCTTAGCTGAGGGACAGCATACAGTAGGCATTGACCAGGATAGTGTGGTATCTATGGCACATGCATTCCCTCACAGCAGCCATACCCAGATTCCTGGAATGGTACCACATAGGCAGATGTCCAGGGGTTCTTGTGGGAGCACTGCTGGTCATAATGCCCCTGGCAGACGTGCCCCCATAGGCCTTACAACCTTAGGTATGTTCCGGGCTGTAATGCAGGCACAGGCACATATGGAACGGTACACCAGACAGGGACTAAGGGCGCAGAGGGCCCATAACACCACTATCAATGACAGTATCCGTGACCTTGCCGGTGCCATCCATAATTACACCGAGGTCATTGATAGACGTTGGGGGGGGAGACATTAGATGTCCTCCGCAATGTCATGTCCATGTGCCAGGACAGTGCAGGACAGCTGAGAAATCGACATGGACGTATGCCAGCCACACCATCAGCTGGCAGTCGTCGCGGATGACGCACAAGTCACAGCCGCTCCCGTAGTGGCAGTACCAGCCCCAGCACTCTTGGGGCTGGGCTGTCAATAGACCATTCTAGAAGACCACGTGCATGTGGCTCTGGCCAGTCCCAGCAGGGACATGGGTCCAGTTGACATCCCTCTGCCTCTGATGATAGTACCCAGTCTGGCTTAGTACCCGATACTGTTCGTGGCACCCCTGCCAGGCACAGGTACTGTGCCCGTGGCCAGAGACGGTGATCTGTACAGCCTGGCAGGTACGGTCTGTGACTGTCCCACAACCTCCCATATTTGGCAGCCACATGGTGGAACTGTGTACATGCAGACACACATACATAAACCAAACACCTAGGGCTAACACATACACACACACATTACATCAACATTGACCCATGCTGTACTGTTGTCCCTCACACACATATAAAAAGAAAATGAACAAAAATATCCCTTTAGAAATGGTTCCAAACACAGAGGAGGTAGGAAACACAAGAAAAGATACATTAGAACATTCCCTGGAGGGCTTAATCCAGAACTTTCTAACATAAGTAAAGATGAACAATTAAACCAAAATGTTTTAAACTTATCCAATGTACATCTGTCGGGTGATCAATATACTCTTTTGAATAAAGGGCTTAATTTTATACCTGGCTTTTTTTCTAATGAATACCATATAGTTACAGATGTTACTAACTTTTGTCGTAGTCTCAACCTCAAGTTATTTTTTGCAGATGATACATCTCAAAGATCAACTGATTTCAGATTTGGCAAATCTGAGTTCCAGCCCCCCATGAACAAGCATGTGTCAATTTTTATGCAGTCAGTATTCAGGGATTTACACTTTCAGAATTATGGACATACTATGCTGAAACACAATTTATCACCACAGGCGAGCACAGCCCTTCAACAATTACGAAACAACCTAAATATAGTGGTATTACCAGCAGATAAGGGTGGTGCTGTGGTTGTACAAAACATGAGTGATTATCTTCAAGAGGGTCTATCCCAACTATCGGACACAACATGTTATATGAATATGGCCATAGACCCAACCCCGAACTTCAAGCATGAAATTGGCTCTTTTTTGTATTTAGCATGTGAAGAGGGCATCATCAGCAAAAAATGTGTTACACAACTTTTGGTCAAGGAGCCCCGTAAGCAGATTATGTGCTTACTACCCAAGATTCATAAATCAATAACTAAACCTCCGGGAAGACCCATAGTTTCTGGCATTGGATCTTTAAGTGAACCCTTGTCTGCCTTCCTAACACAATATCTAAAACCTCTTTTGGGTTTGGTCAGGGCAAGGCTACAGGACACTACACAGTTTCTGAAAATCTTTGAGGATACACAATTGGAGCCGGGTTGGCTAATGTGCTCACTGGATGTCAAAGCCTTGTACACCAGTATGCCACATTGGGCTGGGTTACAAGCCCTACAATATTGGTTGGAAAAGGCAGGTTTATACTCACCAGGATTTAATACATTATTAATATGCATGCCAGAACATGTACTCAATAAAAATGTGTTTTATTTTCAAGGTCAATGTTATTGGCAATTACAGGAAGACGGCTATGGGAGCATCTTTTGCTCCCATTTATGCCGACCTTTTTATGGCATTTTTTGAGTAGTGCATGATTTATGACATACCTCATAATATATACCTGGTTGAAATGGACATCTGGCGCAGGTACCTGGATGATTGTTGGATGGTATGGCGTGCGGATGTGGGTTATTTGCATGAATTTGTGGAGTATCTCAATGGCAACATCTGGGGAATTGAATTTTCTATCACTTATGATATGCAGAGTATTAACTTTTTGGATGTAACAATCTCCAGGAATCATGATCACACTCTGGCCACTAAAGTGTTCCGCAAATACCCCCAATACAATACTTTATTGCATGCATCTAGCATGCACCCACGTCATACTATCAGAAACATCCCGGTGTCACAATTTATGCGCATGAAACGCCTGAGTTCCACCCAATCTGAATATGACATTGCTAGCCTAGATTTAAGTCGGAGATTTGCCAGTAGGGGATATAACTTATCGGATATTAATAGTGCATGGACACGATCTGCACAGATGAAAAGGAACAGATTATTGGATTATAACATCCCTTCTGGTAACTCCGGAATAACAACTATCAGATTTATCACTACATATGGTAGAAACTACTATGTTATTAGGGACATTGTCAACAGACATTGGAATATATTACTAGCCAATGAACAACTTAGATCTGTTTTAGGTGAGGAATGTCAATTCTCATATAGAAAGGGCAAAACATTGGGTTCCCATCTTTCTCATTACAAACATATTGGTAGTGGTGGAGCAATCCACAAACAACTTACAATATTGGGACATGAATTATTGGGCACACACCCATGTGGCCACTGTGGATCTTGTAAACAGATCACTAAGTCTCTGCAATTTTCGAGTCGTAACACCAGCAAGGTCTTTGATTGTAAAATCTTTGGAAACTGTAGTAGTGATTGGGTTGTGTACCTGGCATCATGCCATTGTGGGGCATTTTATGTGGGACAGACTTCCAGACCACTCAGGTCATGAATAAATGAACACCGTAGTAACATCAAAAATAAGAGGGAGACTAATGCATTATATCGGCATGTACTAAAACATGCACAAGCACAGTTTAAGTTCATGATTATTGACCGTATTGTGGGTGATCGTAGTCACCCACAAGGGTGGCATGGTATTCTCAATCATAAAGAAAAGTACTGGATAATCACTTTGGGTGCTCTCTTTTCACCTGGTCTTAATGACCACCTTTAACATTTGCCAAGGTTGAGACTACATGGACTTTTGGTAACACCCATCACTCAGACATACAATGGAACATCATTTTGGTACCATCTTTTCCATCTGGTCATTATGATTCCATTTCATAAGAAGCACAAGCGGAGGGATGTACTGATTTTTCACTAAATCCTACATATACAGTCTTTTTGAAGATTCTTTTTGAATATTTTATTATTTTTCTTATATATATATATATATATATATATATATATATATATATATATATATATACATATATAGGTGTGTCTACATATACATGTGAGTAGATGCATATATAAAGGGAAGTTGCCGGACAGAATTTTGTATTATGTTTGCTATGAAATATGCACATTCATAGGTATGTTTTATTCTTATATTCATCATTATTATGAATTTGGAGGTGCATATTATATTAAGTATAAATATAACTTTCATGGTTCATAATCTGTTATGACATTGGTTATTGATGGCCTTTGGCACTTTAGTCTTTGGGCACTATGTTCCTCTTTTTTAACCTTGTTTTCATATTATGAGTTGGCTTCCACACAATATATTATACATAATTCATGAGGTCTTTCAACACATCCATATGCCTATTGGTTAATGTTTTGTATAAATTTGCA
The DNA here is from genome assembly GCF_019279795.1 of Protopterus annectens. Lineage (NCBI taxonomy): Eukaryota > Metazoa > Chordata > Ceratodontiformes > Protopteridae > Protopterus > Protopterus annectens. Next base: position 1,040,910,893 of record NC_056731.1, read on the forward strand.
TTTTTCATTTTGATAATTTTGATTGTTTGTTCCACACTGAAGAAGGCACTAAGTTGCCAAAACTGGTCTGTTTTTTGTAATAAAAAGTCTGATTATTTACTATCTGGTATTTGGCTGCACATTTGACTGATAACATTGCTGGCCGATTTTGTTTCTTCATAGTTTGGTTGGGCCTTGCATCCCCCACGTGCATAGTATTTGGTTTGTCCCTCTCACACACACACACACACACACACACACACACACACACACACACACACACACACACACACACACACACACACACACACACACACACACACGTTGATTGGATGGGTCAGTTTCGGGCTCTGGCAAACCAACAACACACCCTGTGCATATGATGAAACTGTGCCACCTCCTGTCATCTATAACATTGATGCAGGAACAGGCTAGCATGGTGCTGATGCACAGGGTGACTTAATAGCAGTGTAGCAATGTTAGCATGTTGTCAACAGTAAAGTGTAATGATATCCTTGTAGGTATATCTGAGCAGGCATGATGCATTAAAGCTATGATTATCAATGTAGTATTGTTTACACCAGCGTTAATTCTAAAAATGTATTGTCTGCCCATGTGCCACTTGGCTGATATGTGTAGTTCTGGCAGCATGTGTTGGTGAGTGGACAATACGTGTGTGATGTGTGCAGTACAGATTTCCAGGTGTACATTTGTGAACATGGTGGAGGTGCACTGTCTGCATGTACGTGCATAGTGGACACATGGGAAGGGTGAAACTGACACACAGATGTAGGAAACACAGTAGCATTTGGATCCTTCTGGTACTATACTATACCAGTAACCAGTGGTATTGACAACCAACCATTCCTGGGACCACTCCTGTTTGGCATGTAGCCCTCTTAGGTACAAGCAAACACAGTAGGGATATGTCCGTCCACATCTGCTAATGCATACAGTGGCCTACAATGCATTCTCCGGATGAGACACCTATCCTCCACAAGGGTATCATACAGACAGATACCTGTTGTCCAACCCATGCTGTAAAGCTATAAGCCAAATATAGCATAGTCATCCACATTTACTAAACATAGTATCCCGACAGTACCACATAGGTAGTAGCCCACAACATGTAGAAGGGGTACAGATGTGTACATACAGCCATGTGTTATGTCATCTGTCCTTTGGTATTCACATTTCCAAAGGTATTCTGAAGTCCCTCAGTGTATCACATAAGCAATAAGGGGTCTGTATGCATATCCACAAAGTTGTTGTACACCTATAATGAATGTCCACTATTGACAGACTTTGTTGTGTTTGAACATGTCTGACATATACCCCAGGCATGAACTCTCACTCACACTATAGGAACTGTCATGGGTGTGTGTGACACAGATGACCTAGGCCACAAATCACTACAGTGGCTGGCCTTGTCACAAACATACATATGTGACCTAAGGTCTGAGAAGCAGCAGCACAATCTGTCAAAGGTAACAGATGTATTCATGTAGAAAGCAGGCTTCACACCTATAAACTAATTGAGGTCACATGTACATATATGTATTTGCCACACAGATACCTGAAGTGTGCAATGCACATACTGTTGTTTTACTGATATGTCATACAATAGTAAAAGCAAAACCCACAACGCATTGACCAACAGTGTCACACACACACACTTAGCAATTGCAGGATTCAAACACCTACCTAACCATGTTATGATACTAGTGAGATACGCATTAACATGACACGCTATATGCTTTAGTGGGAGTTTTCATTTCCACTGCTGTATTTGTGGGATGCTGACATCATCAGACTTGCCAAAGAGGTATATACCTCTTTTTAGGTGTTTTCCTAGTGTCCAAAAAGGGCACTTCTTTCAAAGGAAATCACACACAAACATACCCCCCCCCCACACACACACACACACACACACACACACACACAATTGCAGGATTCAAACCCCTACCTAACCATGACATGCTATATACTTTACTGGGAGTTTTCATTTCCACTGCTGTATTTGTGTGATGCTGACATCATCAGACTTGGCAAAGAGGTATATACCTCTTTTAAGGTGTTTTCCTAGTGTCCAAAAAGGGCACTCCTCTCAAAGGAAATCACACACAAACATACACCCCCCAACACACACACACTCAGCAATTGCAGAATTCAAACCCCTACTTAACTATGTTATGATACTAGAGAGATACACATTAACATGATGCGCTATTTGCTTTAATGGGAGTTTTCATTTCTACTGCTGTATTTGTGGGATGCTGACAACATCAGACTTGCCAAAGAGGGATATACCTCTTTTAAGGTGTTTTCCTAGTGTCCAAAAAGGGGACTCCTCTCAAAGGAAATTACACACAAACAAACCCCCACACACACACACACACACACAACAATTGCAGGATTTAAACCCCTACCTCACTATGGTATGATACTAGAGAGATACGCATTAACACAACACACTATATGCTTTATTGGGAGTTTTCATTTCCACTGCTGTATTTGTGGGATGCTGACATCATCAGACTTGCCAAATAGGTATATACCTCTTTTAAGGTGTTTTCCTAGTGTCCAAAATGGCACTCCTCTCAAAGGAAATCACACACAAACATACATCCCCCACACACACACACACACAGCAATTGCAGGATTCAAACCCCTACCTAATTATGTTATGATACTAGAGAGATACGCATAAACACAACATGCTATATGCTTTATTGGTTGCTTCTGTTTCTCCTGCTATATTTGTAGGATGCTGACATCATCAGACTAAACATGGTAATGTGTGTGCACTTTGTTTTATGCAATCCCAGGACTGAGCCATGGGGGACAGCAGGTGTTAACAGCTTGAACAGGACTCCACAGTTCTTAGCTTGTGTGATCTATCTGTGGACCAGTTGCCAAGCCATCATACGACAATACATATTTATGCACAGGTTGTTGATTTTGTGGATACAACATGTGTCTGGGATGTTGAAAAAGGGCTATTCAACGTCTATGTGGGACGTGTGTAGCTCATTTCAGTGATGTATGTCCTGGGTGACTGCCTTGCAAACAGTCTAGCAGGTTTGGAAACCATGATCTGCCCATGTCCAAACCAAAGTTGGTAGGGTTGTGTGTTTGTGGACTTTCAATAGCTCTGTTTATGACTTCAATCATGATGGACTCCATGGCCTTGCAGATCAGACTTCATAGGCTTAAAAGACTATAGTTCCCATGATCTGTTGTGCACCAACACTTGTGGAGTGTGCCATATGTTGCTGTAACCCATTCAACAGTTTCTTATCCTGTAGAGAGGGTGAGGGTCAACAGACTGTTCAGGTGCAGGGTCTGTTTGTTCTGCAGTTCACTTATGACACATATAGGGAAACAATGTAATCCAACTGATGCCATGTTTTCAGCTTTGGAAGGAGCTGTTTACCCATTGTACATGTGATATCTCCTGGTATGATGATAGGGCCTTTTGTCAGTGGGAGGTGGGTATGTATGTATGGGCCTGTCTGACAGGATGTTGGCATTGTCAGTCATTTACAGTTGGCCCTGACTCAGGACATGTATGAGTGTACATCGCTATTTATGACATAGCTGAAGGAAGTGCCATGGTTCTGTCTGGACTCCTTCGCAGATAATCTTTCCAAAACACCAACAAACTTAAGCACTAAACCCCTCTTATACTCTTTTAAACACTTAACACCCTACTGATCAGTCAAAAAGTATTTCATCATAATATCCTGACATGTCCAAAGGTCAGTTTCGTGTGTACTCTCCAGTCCAGCTGGTGAATATGGGAATTTTGAGGCAATGTTACAACTACCTTATGTACACAGACAACCCTCTCCTCCTCCCAACAAACTCAAATATACCTGAGAGATGCAACTATATAGCCAAACTGGAGGCTGAGCTCTCTCGACCCATGACTGGCACAGTCTATCAGGAGGAGAAAGTAACAACACACACCACAAATCCAGTCTCACATAGACCTATAGCAACAGCAAACCAAACACATAAATGCACACAAACATACTCGGAGGCTCTAAATAAAAATCTGCCTAAGCAGCAGGGACCTCCAAAGCAGACACCCAAACAACTGCTACCCTACAACAATACCCACATATCACATAGTTCACAAAGTCAGTGTGCCACACAGTCACTGCCCTTAAGGCTAAACAGCACACCTAATACACTTGTAATAAGTGACTCTATTGTCAGACACACTGATGTCCCACTCACCAGGCTGAACAAGAAGAAGGTCACTGTAAGCTGTCTGTAAGGTGCCAGGATCCGCCACATAACACATGCACTCAGGTCACTCCAAAGCAAGTACAAATATGACTCAGTCATTGTCCATGCTGGTGTGAATGACCTGAGACGTACCTCCCTGGACTACATGAAAAGAGACATAGAGGAGCTCTCTGATCATGTAGCCCAGGCCGGCATGACCCTGACCTTGAGTAGCATCTTACCTCACCAAGAATGATGCCACAGTATAAAGACAAAATGATCAATTTTAACAATTGGCTAAAGTATTGGTGTCATTCAAAGGGGATCCAGTGTCTGTCAGCCTTGGATGACATGCTCGACAAGCCACATTGCTTCGCTAGGGACACCTTGCACCTGTCACCCCTGGGCTTTCGAATACTGGCTAAGGCTCTTGCCACCCCCATAGTGCCTTTTTTAGGCAAGGCTCAAAAGACAAACCCACCTCCATAGACAATACAAGGAAAATGAAACTAAGGGTAATGATGCTCAACGCCAGAAGTCTAAACCTCAAAATGCACGCACTCGAGGCTCTCCTCAGTATTTAGAATATCGATAGCTGTGCAGTAACAGAAACCTGGTTCAAGGCTCACGAAAGCACCTCAGCACTACCAGGTTATACTTCATACCATGCTTTTCGGCCACAAAACTCGGACCGAACCACAAAAGGAGGGGGAGTATCCATATACATCAAAGATACCCACACCTCCAGGTTAGTAGCACTGCACGAAGCATTGGAGACCATCCATGTGCAACTAACAGTGGGAAAAATTGCCTTTCAGTTTTGTAGCCTGCTACAGACCACCCTCCCAAACTCAGGAACCCCACTTGGCTTTCCTGAGAACACTGGAGAATATGAAGGTCTCTCCAAACACTATTATATTGGGTGACTTCAACTACCCAAACATTGAATGGGAATACTACTCAAGCCCCAACACCCTCGCCCAACGGTCCATAGAATTTGTAAACTCAAATGCTATGGAACAACTGGTCACCACCCCCACAAGGGGGGATAACATATTGAACCTGGTCATCACCAACATGGGGACTCTATGTTCTACACCAGAGGTATACCCCTCATTGTTAAGGTCAGACCATAAATTAATCTCACTGGACATCCATATCCTGTCCCCACCCCCAGCCAAGGTCACCTCGGTGAAGAACTTCTCGAAAGCAAACTTCACACTTCTCAAAACTGAGGTGGTATCCTTCAAAGCCCCCGGGCCAGTGGAAAATATGGCTCAAACCACAGAATCCTTTACAAACACATTCTATGGACACCTACAGGAATGCATGGAGCATGCTATCCCAAATAAGACTAAGACTGACTCCTCCAAAGGCAGGAGACCTGTCTGGTGGGCCCCAGCCATAAATAAGCTATACAACAAAAGGAGGAAGCTACTACATGATAGAGCAAAATCCCACAAAGGGAAGGCATCTCTGATCAGTACTAGCAAGAAGCTACGATCCCTCATAAAATCATCTAAGGCCAGCTTCGAAAGAGAAACTGCACAAGACACAAAAGACAATCACAAGGCCTTCTTTAGTTATGTCAGGAACCTGAGTGGCAACTCCCAGATATGCTCTGAGTTAGTGCAAAATGACAAAAAATACACTGAACCCACAGACATTGCCAACAACCTGGCAGAGAGGTTTAGTGCAAATCCCCCCCCCAAAAAGAGCAAATGTCCATCCCAACAGAGTGTAGCCTCCCTGACATCACAGATGAACGGGTGAGAGGTGCCCTCTCCAAAGCAAAAAACACAGCATTATTGGGACCGGACGGTATCCCGGGCTGCGTCTTACACGAGCTTCAAGAAGAACTTAACCCTCACATAAAGTCACTGTTCAATCTCAGCCTTACTACAGGATATGTACCCAAGGAATGGTGTACAGCAACAGTGGTCCTGCTCCACAAAGGTGGTGCCACAACGGACCCTGGAAACTATCACCCTATAAGCCTGACTAGCCTGGTCTACAAAGCTATGGAGCATATCATCATGGAACTCATAAACAAAGACTTCAGGAACCTCAAGACACTGGATCCTACCCAATTCGGCTTTGTTAAGGGCAGATCTTGCCTCTTGAACCTGGTCAACTTCTTTGTAACAGTTACCAGGGCCATAGACGAAGGGAAGGTAGTCCACACAGCCTACCTGGACCTTGCAAAAGCCTTCGACACAATACCCCACTTGGGCATCATAAATAAGCTCACCAGCTTAAATACCAATCCATATGTCACAAGATGGGTTGCAAACTGGCTCAGGGATAGCACCCACATGGTCAGAATTATAGGTGCCATGCCAGACTCTAAACCAGTTACAAGTGGCATCCCACAAGGCTCAGTCCTGGGACCTCTCTTGTTCAGTATATATTTCCCTGAGGTACAGGCTGACACGGGAGGACTATGGCTGACTATGTTCACAGATGACTGCAAACTGGGTGCCATAATCGACTCTCTGGCTGACACAAGCATCCTCCAAAAGGGTCTCACAGAGATGGATAACTGGTGTCAGAGCCATGGCCTAAAGCTAAATGCCAAAAAATGCATAGTCATCCCCTTTGGGAAAAACAAAGTGCCCACACATTACCACATAGGTGGTAATCCATTAAGTACGGAAGAAGTAATTAGGGATTTGGGGACCAAAGTAGATAGTAATCTCTCCTTTGACAATCACGTTGCCAAAGTGGTTAGAAAGACCTTCTATATAGTCCACCTTATCACAAAAGGTTTCACATCTAGATCAAGAGAGGTCATTGTGCATTGTGCCCCTCTACTCATCACTCATCAGGCCCATAATTGAATACAATGCCCCATTTGGGATGTACCTTACCCAACACCTGCAGCAACTGGAAAGACCCCAAAAGTACCTCACCAAGAGGATCAAGGGACTCAAACAGATGCCCTACGCAGTCCGGCTAAGGAAACTCCAGCTCTACTCAGTTGCTTACCGCCTACTCAGAGGCGATCTGTACCTGATGTATAAAGCCATGTCCAACCCAGACTTAATAGACATGCTCCACCTCAGGAAATCCGAATCCCTTAGAGCTACACGCTCCAGGGACTTAAACCTCAGCACAGAAATAAATAGGACATGCTGGAGGGACAGATTCATATCCCAGAGGCTCCCCTCTCTCTGGAACAAAATCCCAGTCCAAGTTAGGCAGAGTCCCTCACTGACCCTCTTCAAGAGAAATCATGACGAGTGGTTGGGAGATTGTAGGTTTACCCCTGGGATCTCTTCTGGGTCCCTGCTAGAAAGAGGCACAATAAACTAACCATAAAAGGGCTATCTTATGTGACCTACTATTCAAAGGCACAGTCTACTTATCTAAAAGGGTGGCAAAAGCCAAACACACTCTGGCTAGGCTTATAAATGCCCTAGGGCAGATAGCCTAGTATCAACCTATGAACCTATGAACTTATGATAATGTTTGGGGTGCACATTGTTTATTGATGATACTGATTGCAGGTTTTTTATCTTCTTTGCTTTCCCACTTTCTATGAACAACCTAAGTATCTGTAGCACATATTTGATTATGACAGGGTTCCAATATATTATATATGTGGCTGTTATCATATAACTGTGTGCACAAGGAAGGATTGGTGAATAGTGAGAGGTTTCTGGGTTAACACATGCAACTGCCAGATATGTGTGGCCCACTGCTGTACTCAGACATGGCCTAAGTGTGTGAGCATGCCCAGTTTGGCCTTTCAGTATTTTGTTGCCTGACATTTGCCTCATTTATTCAAGTGTGTGAGCATGCCCAGTGTGACCTTTCAGTATGTTGCTGTCTGAAGTCCACTACATTTGTTGACGTGTGTGAACACGTCCAATATTAACATTTATACTATATGTGTGTTGAAAATCAAGTTGCATTTTTACTGCAGGGCTCACCTTTGTGTCATAACTCAACAGGGATTATGCTGTGCCTGCAGGGTTTCCATGAGACACTTTACATAGACTTATCAACATTTCTTCATACAGGCTGACCAGTGAAATACTGTCATGGTTTAGTGGTTCAGTACTGTGACTCTAGTGCACAGTATTCTGGGTTCGAGGACTATCACTGCTTTATAATTTCATACTGGGCAGACCAGACTGCTTAAGGAACAGTAAAGCAAATATGAGCATGTTTACCTGCTTTTTCTCAACTATGCCCAACTTTGACCGAACTTGCCCAACATTGCTCAACGTTAACCAACATTGCTGAATGTTGCCCAATATTGCTCAACATTGCCCAAAGTTGTGCTAGTTAGTGCGTGCAATTTTGCTTACATATACTAAATAGTGGTAAAAGCTGTTTCGCACTGCTTTATATTGCTTAACACATGGCAATCATGCCTCAGATGGTGCTGCAGGGCTGCCTATGTCAGATGCACGTAGTACACTCCCTATACATGTTTGAAAACAGGTAGTGTCAAGTTAGGCATCCCTTTTACTATATGTGCGAGTCAGAGAGAGGTATAATTTCCAGGTTCCTACTGAGCCAGTGTATGTGCTATGCATTGCCTCTTTGCCAAGGCCAAAGCATACTAGGCATGCCTCCTTCTGCCTACTGGGGCAGGCTCAGGTTGTTCCTCCTCCGAGTCACGCTCTGCCTGTGATGGGCTTGGCAATGGTGGGGGGCTGTTTGGCCCGACCCTATGCTGCTCCTGCTGCAGCTGTTTTTGCAGGATCATATTATGTAGCATAGCACATACCATGACAGTTTGGGTACATGTAGTTGATGAGTACTGCAAGGCTCCACCAGATGTGTCCAGGCACCGGAACCGTGACTTGAGCAGCCCAAACACATGCTCGATTGCATTTCGTGTTTGTGCGTGTGCCTCATTATGGCATTCCTGTTCAGGTGTGTGTGCATTTCTGATGTGTGTCATCAGCCACGGCTCCAGTGCATATCCAGCATCCCCCACTAGGTGACCATGAGGGATGTCCCCATTGGCAAATGTCTGGTACAGCTGTGTCAGATGCCAGATATTGGAATCATGGTAGCTTCCAGGGCAGCCAGCACACACATTCAGTATTATGCCCTGGGCATCACACATGACCTGGCAATTGATGGAGGGGAAGCCCTTGCGGTTAAAGTAGGCCCTACCCCACTCACCGGCTGGTGCTTTAATTCATATGTGCGTGCAGTCTATTGCACCCACTACCTCAGGGTATTCCGCTATTTGCTGGAAAAGATGCATATTGCTGGCCAATACCTCACGGGAAATGGGGAAATATACATGATCACCAACATGTGCTGACATGGCATTGAGGAACTGGTGCAGTACCCTGGATGCTGATGCCTGTGAAATCCCCATCATATCACCAGTTGGTCTCTGGAAGGTACCTGTTGCTAGTATTCTTAGGCCAACACATACTTTGGTTTCCACTGGGATGGGTTCCCCTGTTTGTTCTGTGTGTGAGGCGTGGCCTGCACAGCTCAACAATTTGCTGCATGAGGTCTCTGTCCACTCTATAGCGCTCCACTATCTCCAGCTCATGTAGCCCCTGGTAGGTTACCCTGGGCCTGTACACTCTTCTCCGTCTCCTCACTGTGGGTTGCTCAGCAGCATTTGCATTCTCACCACCCTCACCATGTTGCATATGTCGCCTTATAACAGCAATGGCAGCCCCTAACATTTCTTTGTCTCAGTAAAGCTTTTTAAGTTTTCACTTCTCTTAGTTTACTGCAGTGTTGTAGTGTCTCTGAGGACATGGTGGAATGTTGTTTGCAGAGTTTTAAGTGCTGGGCTGGGCTGGGCTACTGTACTGCCTGTGTAATTGCCTGATTCTGATTGTTTTCACCTGCTAGCTCTGCTAGTTCTCCTTGGTTAACTTCCTACTATTTGTTGTGCTTCCTTTTCTTTTTCTGTTTCCACAGGGGGCAGCGCCACGCAAACAAGCTCAAACACACTCACACGTGTGCACACTTGCGCACACATGCTTACACGGCCTTACACTTGCTGATTCCTGCTTAAACACATGCACACAGGTGCAAACATGTTTACACACATTTCAACAACCTTACACATCCTTACTCCGGCTTAAACGTGCGCACACAGGCGCACACAGGTGCACACGCGCGCACACAGTCTTACTTGGATTTACACAAGAGCACCCACAAGCAAACACGTTGCAGGCACTTCAACAAGAAACTTTAGTGTTATCCATGGCATACACCTTCAATTTCTTGGCTTTAGCTAGGATACCTGTTGACACACCTCTTCCAGTGATGAGTAACTGACAGCAAACACATGCCAGTCTGCTCCAATGAGCTTACATTCTTTCATACATACCCCCCTCGTGATGTCACCTATCTTCTACTCTGATACTCCCCTTATCCTACTCTTACACTCCACAGAGTTTGCTCATTGCCATGTAAAATTGGGATTCACTATCCTTACCCTCATTTGCATAGGATTGCCTACTAATGCTTGGTTACATCTCTTAGACTGAGCTTCCCCCTTAGCAACCTCTACTTAGTAGCCATGTTGTCTTCAGCCTGTTATTCACCTGCATGGTAAATTAATATTTTCAATAAAATCCCTATTTGTGGCTTTTAATTTTTGATTTTCTGGTTTTTAAAATGCAGCATGTCTGCGCGGCGCTGCGCTTAAACTTCGGCGATTGAGGTAAAAAAAAAATATTTTTTTTATTTTGCAATTGGGAACATTGCTAATGGCCATATATTTGGCCATTGGCATGCTTCCTCAACTGGATGCATCCTTTTTTTGGAGCTGTCACGGCTCCATTTTGCTATTTGCAGAACGGTACTCAGTTGTCAACGGAGTACATTTCTGCAAATAACACTACTCTTACTCGGACAGTTTAGGGTTTCCTGGATCACAAATTTACCTCATTTGCATAGCTTTCTGCAGCAAATGAGGTAATTTGCATAACCTAGCCCTGTCCGTGTAAGAGTCGTTTTAGGAGCTCTCTTGCACGCCCCTGTCGGCTGTTCCTGGATCGCTAGGCAGACATGTTGGCTGCATGGAGTCTTACTCTACTCTTAGACTCCGTGCAAGCCTTCGTGAATCTGGCCAAATATCTCTAGATTCAGTGATTTCAGGATTACAAATATTTTGTGATTCTGTAAAGAAGTCACAAAATTCAGTTATAACAACATCATCCCACACATTGCCTCAGCAAATATATTCACAAAGAAGTTTTATACTTATCTAATAAATGAATTGGCAGTCCCTTTAAAATGGGAAATTTAAAAGCAAGCCACTCTGGTGTTCTTCCAATATAAATAAAATTAACAACAAAAGGATGAACTTAGAGAATACAACACATCTAGGGATCCGCTAGTCAAGGAAAGTTTTAGGAATTGCACTGAAGTCCGGTTAACATCGGTAGCCAAGTAAAATTATGAATCCTTCTTTAGTTATATCAGAAAACTATGAAATAACACTCAAGAATGTATAAAACTCATGCTATGTGGCAAAACTTACTGGACCCAGTGAACATCGCCAATATGGTAACAAGTAAATTTAGGGAAAATTTGATACCTGGGATGACTATCCAAAGCTCTACAATCACTGTGTCTCTCACCCACTCATTATCACTTAAGAACATACATTGTAAGGGATGCACAAGAGAGAGACGACCTCCTTAACTACAACTTGTATCCTGCTCATTCTTCCAGAGTTCCCATCAGCTTGGCACCCTCACCATACTCCGAGAAGATCTTGAATTAATCCTGCTCTACCCTTCGCAGATATGAGATGTATTTGTTTGTTTTGCACTTAAATTAACAGTTTTACAGTCATACTGCTTTATATTTGCTTTATTTGTTAATTTTGTACTTTAATCATTTTAAAGGTCACTAATATTTGCAATTGCCCTGTCCAGGTGATTTGGTTAAGATTTTGGTGGTAGCATTCCACTCTCAAGCAAACTGTTTTTGTGTTTTACATGAAGATGACTAGGATAGTTCATCTAGTGGTAGTAGGTGGTGTCCTGGACTATGAGGTGGGAAACACATAAGAAAGCAGCAAGTGTAGAGGAAAGTTTCCTGTATTATAAATGCCTGTATAAATTTGACATATTTGTGCTCCAGTGACCATTGTATAATGATGGTTAGCAGTTATCTGTGTAGACACAGAGAATTAGAAACCACATGTTCCCTATCAAACCACCTCTGAAACTATTAGTAACTTGGTGAGTGTAGACCAGCTACATTTTTCATTAGGTAGCACAGAGCATCTAGTTTACTCACTGAGGGGCACTGCCATTTGAATTTAGTATTATATGTCACAGTCTAGTCTTCAGCCCCAAAAGGACCCTTACTCAGCCCACTATTAATGCCTGATACACCACATCTGTGTAGCTCATGCAGTAAATGACTTGATATCATAGATATGCACTTTCCCAACTTCTCCATAGCCAGATTGGTGGATATGGTTATATTTTGACAATGGAACAGTTATATAATGTTCATTGACAACCTTTTAATTCTCAAAGAAACAAATATAGCATATGACAAATGTATATACACAATGTCACTGGAGGCAAAACTCTCATGTACAAACATTCATAATAACAGCCTGGTTGTCAGAAACACGTTACACCCACCTCATACAGTACACACCTCACACATAGACGTACTTATGTTGAGGCACTTAAATGCAATCTTTCCCAAACCCAGAGACCTCACTGACATTCCACATTCTAAAACTATCCTCAGCAAACCTGAAAGCACTCAACAAAAACAACACCTAATGCAGAACATATGGCCATGCCTAGTGGAGCCTCAACTACAATGCCCATAAGGCAAGACAATACACTACCCACTACTCTAGGCATAGGAAACTCCATTCTATGACATACTGATGCCCCACTCACCAGGCTAAACAAGCAGAAAATAACAGTCAGTTGTCTGTAACAGGCTGAGGTCCACCAGGTTAAGCATGCACTCAAGTAATTGCACTACAGGTACCAGTATGATTTAGTCGTAGTCCGTGCATGTATAAATGACCTGAGACATACCTCCCTAGACAAAATGAAGAGAAACATTATGGAGCTCTTGGACTATGTGTCATAGGCTGGTATGTGCCAAATTTTGAGCAGCATTCTACCTTCATCAAAGATAATACCCATAATATGAACAGAAGATGATTGACTTTAATAAGTGGCTTAGTTTTCAGTGTTATTCTAGGTGGATACAATATTTGCAAGTGTGGGAGGATATGGTTAACAAACCATATTGCTTTGCCAAAGATGGTCCGCACCTGTCCACTCTAAGTTTTCAAATATTGGCTAAAATATTGTCCTACACAGAGCCTTTTTTAAGCAATGCCAGACTGACAAACTTTCCAACACAGCAAAATCTACCCAAGAAAATCTAAAGCTGCGACTGCTGAATGCCAGGTATCTAAAAATTATGCTCCTCTCCATCCAAGCTTGCCTTGTCTTGGAGAATGTGTATATCTGTGCAATTACAGAGACATGGTTTAAAGTCACAGAGAGCACCCTGACAGTACAATGCTCCAATGCCTTCCAAACATTTTGACCAGCAACTGCAGAGAAAGGGTCTAAAGTTGGTGGTGGCTTAATCTACAACAATAAAAGCATACCTCTAGGTTGGTTAAACAGGATGATGCAGTAGAGTTCCTGCACATCCAGATTACTATAGACAAAGTCCCATACCACATTCTAGCAAGCTATAGATCAATCTGTATGCCCCATGAAACCCATAGCTCATTCTTAGATGCATTGGAAACACTCAAATACCATGGACCATTTAGTGCATACACCTACTATAGGTACAAACATGTCAGACCAGATATTAACAAATATGGGAGAACCCCCCCCCCCCCTCCATGTTGTGTCCTATCTGGTAAGGCCAAAGTTGTAGTCTGCTTTGAAATAAGAATCAGTTCTATAACCCCAGCAAACTATGTAACATCTAGAAACTATTTCAAGGCAAACTAGAATTTATTAAGTGATAATGTGTCAAAAGTTCATGCCCCTCCACACTCAGATTTAAAATTAGGAAGCATAAAACCAAAATATATAACAAATTCTCTCATCAAACTGAATAGACAGCTATGAGGACTAATTAAGTTCAACAAAGCAAAGTTTGAGTTAAAGATAGAGTCCCAGACCAAGGACAACCAGAAGGCCTTCTTTAGATATGTCTGAAATCTCAAAGGTAAATGCAACCACATTCACAGAACTGGGAAATATAGAAAGTCTTCTGGCTGATAAACATCAGCTCCAACTTTACCCCCTCTCACCCAGTCACCTCCAGGAAATAACAGAACACCTGATACAACACCTTCAGCTATTTGTAGAGAGCAGGTCACAGATGTGCTCTCTGAGGCTGTCTGAGGCTAAGAATACAGTTTTGATGAGCCCCAATAATATCCTACAAAATAACCAGAAATAAGACCTAACAGGGCCACTAGAGTCATTCTTCAGCCACAGTCTCTGCACAGGCATTGTGACATGTGAATAGAACACTGCAGTGGTCATCCCTCTTTACAGGAGTGGACCATCAATGGATCCTGAAAACTACAGACCCATTAGTCAGACTAGTCTCATATGCAAAGCCATGGAAAGAAATATCATGAAAAATGATTAACAATTAATGACATATGAGACCTTCAGACACTGAACCCAACAGAGTTCAGTTTCGTCAAATGCATGTCATACCTAATGAACATGGTGGACTTCTTTGAGAAGGTCATTAAGGCAATAAATTAGAGCATCAGGTTTCCTAACCAGATTAAGGCATTTACTACAATACTCCACTTAGGCATTGTAAATAAACTCAAAGAATTAGCCATAAATCCCTGTATAACTCACAGGATAGTGAGATGGCTTACAGACATGACCCAGGAAGTTAGGATTGTAGATATCACTTCCACAAAGAAGTCGGCACCAGTGTAATCTCCCAGGGCACTGTGTTGTGTCCAATCTTCTTTGGCATCTATTTTTTTTCAGAAGTCAAGGCCAATGCTAAGGGCCTCTGGCCTACCTGGTTTGCAGATGACTGCATGCTGGGAGGAATCATAGACACCACCACCTAGATACTAACACCATATCAGAACGGTCTAACACCAGCAAATGAGTGCTGCCAAAGCCATGGTTTAAAATGCAGTGCCAGGAAATGCACAGTAGTAACTTTTAGGAAGTCACCCACCCAAAGAAGCTTCCTCATTGATAAAACACCCCTAAAATAGACAATAGTCAGGAATTTGGGACTTGTGTAGATAGTAACCTGGCAGTCAGCTAACATCTGTCTAAAGTAGTAAGAAAATTATTCTATGTCACTCCACATATAAGTAAAGGAATGGCATCAAGGTCTGGGGAAGACATTATGTCACTGTACTCATCCCTCTTCAGACCCATCATTGAGCATAAAGTTGTCATCAGTATGTGACTGACCATACAAATGGAACGTGAATGTCCAAAGAAGTTCCTCACAAACATAAAACAGAGCATAAATACAATATCCTATGCAGATTTCCTCAAAGCCCTATCTCTATACTCTGTTTCCTACAGACTGCCAAAAGGGGATTTATGCCTGGCATACAAGGCATGCATTGTTCCCACTCTGCTGGACCTTTTGCATATCCTCAAAATGGACAGCAGCAGAACTGCTAGAACTAAGGATTTAAGCTTTGCTTGCAACTTAAAAAGGACATATCTGTGGGACAGATATCTACCTCAGAGAATTCCAATTCTCTGAAATGGACTTCCCTTCTATGTGAAGCAGAACTCTTCCATAACCCTATTCAAAAATAACCTGGACCAGTGGATGGGAAATTGGAAATTTAGCCCTGGTCTGACAATTACAAGTCTGATGTACAGAGGTAGATGTTAAATCATGCCTTAATTAACATGAATCTTTAAAATAGCCTCTAATGCACAATTATTCATGGGATACATGTGGGTTACAAAGCAAAGCCCCAATGATCATTAGACAAGTAAACACCTATGAACCTATAAGAACACTTCCTCCATTGGACCAAATGGCATATTGGTTTGTTTCTTATATAATACTAAACATGTCCTGGTGAAACCTATATTTAAGCTATTTAACTTGATTTGTCTATAGGCACTGTACCAGGGATGGTATACAGCACTGATTATGCCACTCCATAAAGGTTTGTAGTACCAACTCCCGAAACTCTAAACCCATCTGTCTGATGGAACTCAGTTGCATGTCCATGAAATGCATTATAATAGTCTTGATTAATGTAGACACTAAAAATCTCACCACAATTGATCGGCAGCAATTTGATTTTGTAAAAGGTAGATCTTGTCTAATGAATGCAGTAGATTTCTTTGAAAAGGTAACACGGTGTTGACAGAAGTCCCACTCTCTACACATTTTGTCTTTATTTGGCAAAGGCATTTGATGTCCTATTCCATGCTAGCATAATTAATAAAATAAATGCATTACAAATAGACCCTTGTGGGGTATGATGGAAAGCAAATTGGTTGAAAGACAAAGCCAACAGTTGAAAGTAGCATGGTCGTGTCAGAGCACATGAAGATGACCACCAGTGTGCTGCAAGGCTCTTGTAGAGCTTCTGTTCAGGATGTACTTCTCTGACCTACAGACTAAAAAGCAATACTGACGGCTAACCAGATTAACAGATGACTGCAATATGGGAGTCACTGTCAAACCCCCATCTGACATAGAAGTCCTCGAACAGGAACATCCACTTTTAACTGTGGTTTTGGTGTCTTTTTGGACTTGTTGGCTGTTGGTGAAGCACCCACCAAGAGGAGAAAACACTGAGAGAAGAAAGGAGCCACTTTTGAGATTTTAAGTATTTTGCTTCAGATTATTTGTTAAGTTTTTCTGCATTGCCGCCTACTTTTGAGCATTTTCTGGCTTGTTAAACTTGATTTCTGTGTTGGTAACTGTATTTAGAACACAACCTAGAGCTGATTACTGAATTTCCTGCCTGCACTTATTTTTAAAATCGTTTTTTTTATTAAAACTTGCATTTTATCTGTCTCTGGCCTAGCACTCAAGTGTGGGGTCATTTACTGCACTTTTCTAACTTGTTGATACTTGTGAACCTCTGCTTTCCTTAAAAAAACAAAAAATCAAAAAAATCTTGCTTTTTTCCCACTTTTGTGAGATTTAAAAAAGTTAAGTTACGGATTTGCTGTTCTGAACTGTTTGTAAGTTTCTTGGAGACCATTGTTTGCTTGGGCTAAAGGGAGGTCTCTGTGTACATCAGTGGCAGTAATAAATATTGAGCAGCCTGCCTGCCCCTGTGGGAGTGGTTACTGCCTTGAAACTGTAGTTTTATTGGCCATTTTGGGTCAATTCCAAACTCCTTGATTTCCCTCTCTTAAAACACGATTGCCTCGTGGTTTTGGCATCTTTTTGGACTTGTTGGCTGT
Organism: Protopterus annectens; assembly: GCF_019279795.1. Lineage (NCBI taxonomy): Eukaryota > Metazoa > Chordata > Ceratodontiformes > Protopteridae > Protopterus > Protopterus annectens. Next base: position 1,040,928,511 of record NC_056731.1, read on the forward strand.
TGGTGAAGCAACAACCAAGAGGAGAAAATGCTGAGAGAAGAAAGGAGCCACTTTTGAGATTTTAAGTATTTTGTTTTAGATTATCTGTTAAGTTTTTCTGCATTGCCATCTACTTTTGAGCATTGTCTGGCTTGTTAAACTTGATTTCTGTGTTGGTAACTGTATTTAGAACACAACCTAGAGCTGATTGCTGAATTTCCTGCCTGCACTTATTTTTAAAATCATTTTTTTTTCTTAAAACTTGCATTTTATCTGTCTCTGGCCTAGCACTCAAGTGTGGGGTCATTTACTGCACTGTTCTAACTTGTTGATACTCGTGAACCTCTGCTTTCCTTAAAAAAAACAAACCCCCCCAAACAAAATCTTGCTTTTTTCCCACTTTTCTGAGATTTAAAAAAGTTCAGTTACAGATTTGCTGTTCTGAACTGTTTGTAAGTTTCTTGGAGGCCATTGTTTGCTTGGGCTAAAGGGAAGTCTCTGTGTTCATCAGTGGCAGTGATAAACATTGAGCAGCCTGCCTGCCCCTGTGGGAGTGGTTACTGCCTTGAAACTGTAGTTTTATTGGCCATTTTGGGTCAATTCCAAACTCCTTGATTTCCCTCTCTTAAAACCCGATTGCCTCATGGTTTTGTCATCTTTTTGGACTTATTGGCTGTTGGTGAAGCACCCACCAAGAGGAGAAAATGCTGAGAGAAGAAAGGAGCCACTTTTGAGATTTAAGTATTTTGCTTCAGATTATTTGTTAAGTTTTTCTGCATTGCCGCCTACGTTTGAGCATTTTCTGGCTTGTTAAACTTGATTTCTGTGTTGGTAACTGTATTTAGAACACAACCTAGAGCTGATTACTGAATTTCCTGCCTGCACTTATTTTTAAAATCGTTTTTTTTTTCTTAAAACTTGCATTTTATCTGTCTCTGGCCTAGCACTCAAGTGTGGGGTCATTTACTGCACTGTTCCAACTTGTTGATACTTGTGGACATCTGCTTTCCTTAAAAAAAAAAAAAAAAAAATCTTGCTTTTTTCCCACTTTTCTGAGATTTAAAAAAGTTCAGTTACAGATTTGCTGTTCTGAACTGTTTGTAAGTTTCTTGGAGGCCATTGTTTGCTTGGGCTAAAGGGAAGTCTCTGTGTTCATCAGTGGCAGTGATAAACATTGAGCAGCCTGCCTGCCCCTGTGGGAGTGGTTACTGCCTTGAAACTGTAGTTTTATTGGCCATTTTGGGTCAATTCCAAACTCCTTGATTTCCCTCTCTTAAAACCCGATTGCCTCATGGTTTTGTCATCTTTTTGGACTTATTGGCTGTTGGTGAAGCACCCACCAAGAGGAGAAAACGCTGAGAGAAGAAAGGAGCCACTTTTGAGATTTAAGTATTTTGCTTCAGATTATTTGTTAAGTTTTTCTGCATTGCCGCCTACTTTTGAGCATTTTCTGGCTTGTTAAACTTGATTTCTGTGTTGGTAACTGTATTTAGAACACAACCTAGAGCTGATTACTGAATTTCCTGCCTGCACTTATTTTTAAAATCGTTTTTTTTCTTAAAACTTGCATTTTATCTGTCTCTGGCCTAGCACTCAAGTGTGGGGCCATTTACTGTACTGTTCTAACTTGTTGATACTTGTGAACCTCTGCTTTCCTTAAAAAAAAAAAAAAAAAAAAAATCTTGCTTTTTTCCCACTTTTCTGAGATTTAAAAAAGTTCAGTTACAGATTTGCTGTTCTGAACTGTTTGTAAGTTTCTTGGAGGCCATTGTTTGCTTGGGCTAAAGGGAAGTCTCTGTGTTCATCAGTGGCAGTGATAAACATTGAGCAGCCTGCCTGCCCCTGTGGGAGTGGTTACTGCCTTGAAACTGTAGTTTTATTGGCCATTTTGGGTCAATTCCAAACTCCTTGATCTCCCTCTCTTAAAACCCTCTTTTGCGGTTTTATGCATTTTTAAGATAGCACAACATCGAGCAGCGCTGCCTAATTGGGTTTAAACTATTCCTGGCACCGCAAAGTCTGCTCTTCACTTTTTCCCTTAGAACTGCTCTATCTCTCATATTAAATACAATATTCTCATTCTAAGGCCCCTCACTGGTCCAAATAAGTAATCTTACAAGTTAGCACTAATAAACCATAAGCACTACTTACTCTTATACTCTCTACAATTACCTTGTCCCCTATTGGTCCATTTTAATTCAGTTCACTATAGTACTCTAGCATGTCCAAAGGTCAGTCAATGGTTTCCTCTCCAGTCCAGCTGGTGAATCTGGGATTTTTGAGGCAATGTTACAACTGTCTCATGTACACGGACAACCCTCTCCTCCTCCAAACAGGTTCAAATATATGTGAGAGATGCAACCATATAGCTAAACTGGAGGCTGAGCTCTCTCATCTCAAAACTGGTGTAACCAGTCAGGAGCAGAAGGTAACCTCACAAAACACAATTCCAGTATCACATAGTCCCACCACAACAGCAAACCAAACACATAAAAACACAAAAACATACTCGGAGGCTCTAAATAAAATCTACCTAAGCAACAGAGACCTCCAAAGCAGGCATCCAAGCAAACGCTACCCAAAAACAAAACACGTACAACACATAGCACACAAAGTCAGTGTGCCAAGCAGTCACAGCCCTTAAGGCATAATAACACACCTGATACCCTTGTAATAGGTGACTCTATTGTCAGACACACTAACGTCCCGCTTACCAGGCTGAATAAAGAGAAGGTCACAGTGAGCTTCCTGTCGGGCGCTAGGATCCGCCACATAACGCAAGCACTCAGGTCACTCCAAAGTAAATACAAATATGACTCAGTCATTGTACATGCTGGCGTGAATGACCTGAGACATACCTCCCTTGACTACATGAAAAGAGACATAGAGGAGCTCTCTGATCATGTAGCCCAGGCCGGTATGACCCTGACCTTGAGCAGCATCTTACCCTCACCTAGAATGATGCCACAGTATAAAGGCAAAATGATCGATTTTAACAAGTGGCTAAAATTTTGGTGTCATTCAAAGGGGATCCAGTGTCTGTCAGCCTGGGATGACATGCTCGACAAGCCACATTGCTATGCTAGGGACGGCTTGCACCTGTCACCCCTGGGCTTTCGGATATTGGCAAAGGCTCTTGCCACCCCCATAGTGCCTTTTTTAGGCAAGGCTCAAAAGTCAAACCCACCTCCATAGACAGCACAAGGAACAAGAAACTAAGGGTAATGCTGCTAAACGCCAGAAGTCTTAACCTCAAGATGCATGCACTCGAAGCTCTCCTCAGTATGGAGAACATCGATATCTGTGCAGTGACAGAAACCTGGTTCAAGGCTCCAGAGAGCACTCCAGCACTACCAGGTTATACCTCATATCATGCTTTTCGGCCCCAAAACCCGGACCGAACCACAAAAGGAGGGGGAGTTTCCATATTTATCAAGGATATCCACACCTCCAGGTTAGTGGCAGTGCACGAAGAATCGGAGACCATCCATGTGCAACTGACAGTGGGCAAGACTGCTTTTCAGTTTATAGCATCCTACAGACCACCATCTAAAAGTCAGGAATCCCACTCGGCTTTCCTGAAAACATTGGAGAACACTAAGATCTCTCCGAACACCATTATATTGGGCAACTTCAACTACCCAATCATAGACTGGGAGCATTACTCAAGCCCCAGCACCTTAGGTCAAAGGTTTCTGGAATTTATAAACTCAAATGCTATGGAACAACTAGTCACCACTCCCACAAGAGGGGAAAACATACTAGACCTGATCATTACCAACATGGGGACTCTATGCTCCATACCAGAAGTATATCCCTCATTGGTAAGATCAGACCATAAATTAATTTCACTGGATATCCACATCCTGACCCCACCCCAGCCCAGAAAACCACAGTGAAAAACTTCTCAAAAGTGAACTTCACACTTCTCAAAACTGAAGTGGAATCCTTCAAGGCTCCAGGGCCAGTGGAAACTACAGCCCACACTGCAGAATCCTATATAAACACATTCTACGGACATCTCCAGGAATGCATGGATCATGCTATCCCAAACAAAATCAAGACCCAATCATCCAAAGGCAGGCGTCCAGTCCGGTGGACCCCAGCCATAAATAAACTGTACAACAGAAGGAGGAAGTTACTACATGATAGAGCAAAATCCCTAAAAAGGAAGGCATCTCTGATCAGTACTAGCAAAAAATTACGATCCCTCATAAAATCCTCCAAAGCCAGCTTCGAGAGAAAAATTGCACAGGACACTAAAGGCAATCATAAAGCTTTTTCAGTTATGTTAGGAACCTGGGATGCAACTCCCAGACTTGTTCTGAGTTGATTCTAAACAACAAAAAATACACTGAGCCCACAAACATCGCCAATATCCTGGCAGACAGGTTCAGTGCAAACTTCTCCACCCCATCCCCCCCAAAAGAGCAAATATCTATCCCAGCAGAGTGCAGCCTCCCAAACATCTCTGATGCTCAGGTGAAGGCCGCCCTCTCCAAAGCAAAAAACACTGAACTAATCCCTCAAGTAAAACTGCTGTACAATCTCAGCCTCACTACAGGATATGTGCCCAAAGAATGGCGTACAGCAACAGTGGTCCCACTCTACAAAGGTGACGCCTCTGCGGACCCTGGAAACTATTGCCCCATAAGCCTGACTAGCCTAGTATGCAAGGCTATGGAGAGGATCATCATGGAACTCATAAACAAAGACATTGGGGACCTACAGACACTAGATCCTACCCAATTTGGCTTTGTCAAGGGCAGATCCTGCCTTTTGAACCTGGTCGACTTCTTCGAAACAGTCACCAAGGCCATAGATGAAGGGAAGGTAGTCCACACAGCCTATCTGGACCTCGCAAAGGCATTTGACACAATACCCCACTCGGGCATCATAGATAAGCTATCCAGCCTAAATATAAACCCCTATGTCACAAGATGGGTCGCAAACTGGCTCAAAGACAGAACCCACAGAGTCAGAGTTGCTGGAGCCATGTCAGACTCGAAACCGGTCACAAGTGGCATCCCACAAGGTTCTGTCCTGGGACCTCTCTTGTTCGGTATTTACTTTTCTGAGGTGCAGGCCAACGTGGGAGGACTATGGCTCACCAAGTTCGCAGATGACTGCAAACTGGGCGCCATAATCGACTCTCCAGCTGACACAAACATCCTTCAAAAAGGTCTCGCAGAGACGGATAACTGGTGCCAGAGCCATGGTCAAAAGCTAAATGCCAAAAAGTGTATAGTCATACCCTTTGGCAAAAACAATGTGCCCACAAATTACCACATAGGTGGTAACCCAATAAGTACAGAGAAAGTCATTAGGGATCTGGGGACCCAAGTTGATAGCAATCGCTCCTTTGACAACCACATTGCCAAAGTGGTTAGAAAGACTTTCTACATAGCCCACCTCATCATGAAAGGATTCACATCTAGATCAAGAGAGGTAATCATGCCCCTTTATTCATCCCTCATCAGGCCCATCATAGAATACAATGCCCCCTTTGGGATGTACCTTACCTGACACCTGCAGAAATTAGAAAGACCCCAAAAGTACCTTACCAGGAGGATCAAGGGACTCAAACAGATGCCATATGCTGCTTGGTTAAAAAAACTCCAGCTCTACTCAGTTGCATACCGCCTACTTCGAGGCGATCTATGCCTGACATATAAAGCTATGTCCAACCAAGAATTAATGGACATGCTCCACCTCAGTAAATCTAAATCCCTTAGAGCCACGCGCTCGAGGGACTTGAACCTCAGCACAGAAATAAATAGAACATGCTGGAGGGACAGATTCATAACCCAGAGGCTCCCTTCACTCTGGAATAGAATTCCAATTCATGTTAGGCAGAGCACCTCACTGACTCTCTTCAAGAAGAATCTTGATGAGTGGATGGGGGATCGTAGGTTTGTCCCGGGGATTACTTCCGTGTCACTATTAGACAGAGGCACAGTAAACCAAACTTTAAAAAGGGCACAGTATACTCAAATCAAGGGGTGGCATAATCCAAACACAATCAGGCTAGGCTTATAAATGCCCCAGGGCAGATAGCCTAGTATGAACCTATGAACCTATGAACTCTCTGGAGTATTGAAAATGAGCTTACATTAAATGTTGAAAAATTCAACACAGTTGCATTTGTCAGACAAACAATTCCTATAACATATATCACTGATCTTTTGGAAAATGCATGCTACAAAATCTGTTATTCTAGAACTTTGTAAGTTTATAAAGCAATATTTAAAATCTGTCCCTGATTTTGTGCCTGCTCACCCTCCTCCCCAAATAATTTCTGGCTTTGTCCAAATTTCTTGCACATAGAGGTTGAGAGGTATGTATTTTACTGCAAGGAAGCAATTCGTACTTGTGTGCCTTACTTTATAACTTTATAACCCTTTCTTCCTAAATTTACCTCCGTCTTGGTCTGTTCATCCTTAATACCATTACATCTTCTTCTGCTTTCTATGAGCTAATGTTTATTCTGCCTTTAACTGCGTATTGCACTATGCCTCTTCCTTTAAATATACCTACTTAATTCCATTAATTTCTACTTGCTTATGATATCAGAAATTCCTCAGCTACTCATTTAATCCCATTTTTGTAAATATTATTTTTGTAAAATAATCATCCAGGGTTCTGTAAATATTAATAGTTGTGCAAGACTTTGCAAATCTTTTGATGAAGTCAAACTCTTTATTCAGTTTATCTTTGTATTAAACATGTTTGTAAGCAGCCTACACTCTGTAAATAACTTTCTTACTTCTGAATTTTCCTTCACCTGAGCTGCACTTGCAAATGGTTGATTAAGTTTACCTCAGTAAGCAAAGTCAAACAAAGCTAAACAAGTAACATAAATAAAAGTGGTTTGTAGTCTCTAGGAAATTGTTTCTGCCAGATAAAGTTTGGATTGTTTATTCTTGTTATGACATCTGTTCTCCTGAACTTTAAACACCAATGATATATTTCAATTTTCACACACCAAAATAGCAAGATCTTGCAGGCCAACCTTATGGCACAGATTAAATGCATGCCCCATTTGCATTCCAATCTTACTGGTGTTTTTTTCCACCAAGGACAAAGAAGGAGATGGCCAACTATACAACCTTGCCCTTTTCTCCACTGTAGTGCGATCTCAGTGTTGGTATATATATATATATATATATATATATATATATATATATATATATATATATATATATATATATACATATATATATATATATATATATATATAAATATATATATATATATATATATATATATATAGTTGGGGGGTGTGGGGGTGAATCCTCCCACTTGGGTGGGTTCGAGTTGCATAGATGTCAGTCCATTGTGCTGTAGGGTATTTTCTTGCCCTTGGTAAATTCAGTGAATCACTGAAAGGGTTTTCAATGAATTGGTGTCACTGATTAGGTGTTCGCTGAAAAAAAAAAAAAAATATATATATATATATATATATATATATATATATATATATATATATATATATATGGGTCTCATTTCAATGAACAAAATTACATTTTACAAAAGTAATCTCACGATCCCTTTTTCCCAACAGTACATTTTTTTGAAAATGCACTTGCACGAAAAAGAAACTAAGTGAAAACAATAAAAGCACACACAAAAAAAAAAAAAAAAAAAAACAACACAACACTAACCACATTTATGCAGGGGGGGGCAAGCCCCACTGCACCCCCCCATGTAGGGCGCTGCACCCCTCACACCCCTGCTACTTATATATTCTTATTCTGAGGTCACACTACAGTGGAGAAAAGGGAATATTCCGTGATCTAAGAAACAACCTCCATTGCTGTTCACTTAGTTGCTTTTGCAAAAAAGTGGTCACCTAAATACATTTTGTAGAAACATAAATTTGATGGGTCAAGGTAGACCCATATATATATATATATATATATATATATATATATATATATATATATATATATATGTGTGTGTGTGTATATATATATATATATATATATATATATATATACACACACACACACACACACACACACACACACACACACACACACACACACACACACACATAAATATTTATGTTCAATATGTGGTTAAAGCATCTCACCTTAGTTATGCTTTATCTTTTCACAATGATGACATTTATTAGTTCACAGTCAGTGAAAGATGTTCACTGACTAAAAATGAATATCTAACTAGTAGGAGGCAACTCATGTGTCATTCACATAATCAGCCTGAACCCCCTGTTAGACACAAGAGGAATATTTTAACTGTTGTATCAGAACCTGAGTGAAGTACATTTCCTAAGCCATCTGCACTGTGCAGGCTTCATTTAATACTCCACCAGTTAGAAATATTTTGCGCAATAATATATGCTTCAAACATTAAGCTAAAGTTATTTTCCATTTATTTCTATATTTTAACTATATTGTTCAAGTGGTTTGGAACTCATTTCAAGTGACATCCTAGGAGTACTGTCTGGTTAGGTGACGTGCTCTGAGTTACACAGTAGATAAATTGAAACTTAGACTCTATTGGAATAAAACCCAGGACTACCAGATTAAACTACATAGCAACTCATAGCTTTGATCCTGCACATTAAGTTACATAAAGCTACTGTCTGACAGTATGTACAAGCAGACAATAAGTGGTTTCCTGTGAGAGTCAAAGTTGGTTTGGGTTTGAAGAGCAAGTAAATTGGTAAGAAAGGGGAATATATGTGTGAGTCAAGTGGTGTGCAGGCCATCTGCAGTTGCAATAAAAAGAGTACAAAAAATTATTAGTGGAGGAAGAGACTTGGGTTCATAAGTGTGTACAAGGCTGACAACCACAAGTGCCTTTCTAAGCCTAGCCATGCATCCCAAATCTCTGACAAGTTCCTGCACCTTTGATAAGTGTAAGCATGGGGCTTGGAAGGTAAAACATTCACAAGCAGGGACCTGGGATATGAACCATTTACAGGCTGCCTGTGACTATTAGAGATAGGTATCAAACCAGGGATGAATTTCCTATTCCCCATCCAATTGTCCATGTTATATTAGAATTGGGTTAAGGAGGCATAGTCTCTGGGATGCATACCTGTCTCTCCAGCAGGTCCTATTTATATCACGGGCAAGGTTTAAGTCTTTAGAACAGGTAATTCTGATTCTGTTTGTTTTGCAGATATGCAAGAGGCTCATCAGAATGGGGTCTGACAATGCCTTCTATGCCAGACATTGATCTCCCCTCAACAGTCTGTAGGAGACAGAATATAGGGATAGGGGCTTGAGCCAGTCTGCAGAGGACATGTTACTTATGACCTGTATTCTTTTAGTGAGAAACCTCTGTGGATGTTCCAGATGCTGGATATGCCTGGTTAGGTACATACCAACATAGGGCATTGTACTCAATAATAGGTCTGATGAATGCTGAATAGAGTGGAACAATGAGTTTATTGGACCTAGATGCCATACATTTGTTTATAACTTGTGCAACATAGAATGATTTCCTTACTACTCTAGACATGTGATGGCCAAAGGCTAGATTACTGTCTATGTGTGTCCCCAAGTCCTTGACTACTGTGTCAGCTTTAAGGGCTGTGTTGTCAATATGATAGTTTCCAGGGGTGGATGACTTCCTGAAGGATACTATTACACATTTCCTGGTATTTAGTTTTAGTCCATGGCTCTGACACAAGTTGTTTGTCTGTATCAGCTCTTCTTGGAGAACATTTGTGTCAGTGGATGATTCAATCACAGCTTCAAATTTGCAATAATCTGCAGATTTAGTCAGCCAGAGGCCATTGACATTGGTCTTGACTTCAGAGAAGTAAATGACAAAAAAAGCAGGCCGCAGGACCAATCCCTGAGGGACACCACTTGTGACTCTCGTCTTTGTAGAGGTGGACTCCTCAATTCTAAATTCCTGGTTCCTGTCTGTGAGATAGCTGGCTATTAACCAGGTGACATAAGGGTTTGTACAGAACCACAAAAGCAGGAACCCAGTAAATACACAAATTTATTAACGCTGGTGCCTCAGCTTTTTTTTTTTTTTTCTTCTGGCTTCTGACGTAAGAGTTTGTACCTAACCTCTTAAGTTTGTCAACAATGCCTGAGTTGGGGATTGTGTCAAATGCCTTGGCGAGGTCAAGGTAGGCAGGGTAAGCCATTTTGCCCTCATCCATTACCTAAGTATTAGGCATTTTAGCTATTATATCAGGAGATAACTGTAGTCTTTAAAGACAAATAAATGTAACTCTCTTTGAAATTCTGTTGGATTAAGGTAGTGACTTATCAGGTTTCAAGATTCAATATTTGCAATGTAATCTGGTGCCTACCCATGATATCATTGCTTGATTCTATTTTTCATTGTTTTCACTTACTCTACAAATAATAACGTCAAAACTGTTCATTGCGGTACTGTTTTCTAAGGATGAAATCTTCCTTTCTGTGTGAAAATGATCATTAATGAAATACTCATAGTTCCTTTCTGTCATTGCTCATGTAGCAGCTAAGAGAATGAAAGAAAGAAAGACAGAAAGAAAGACAGAAAGAAAGCATGTTCATAAGTTCATAGAATGTTACTAGGCTAATGGTCATAGTTTTACAAGCCTAGTCATATTTATCCCCAGTTGCTCAAATTTTCAGTAGTTAGGTGAGTGAAGTTTGCAGAGGTAAGGGTCCATGGTAGTTAATACCAACTTCTCTGTTCAAGATGGACATGGGCACCATCCCAGGAGTGAATTTGCAGTCACCCATCCATTGATCTTGGTTGCATTTGAAGAGGGCCAATGAGGTACTCTGTTTCAAGTGAATTGAAAGCTTGTTCCATAGAAGTGGCAGTCTCTGGGAGATGTACATATCTCTCCAGCATGACTTGTTTGTGTCAGAGGCTAGGTTAAGATCCCTGGGGTGAGTGCAGTAATTACATCAAGCTTCACTGAAGTATAGAGTCAAACATTAATTTCAGCAGAATTATATTATTTTTCTACTCTGCAATCATAATAACACACGCTATTTTACAGAAGTGTAGTTAACCTTTACTGCTGATCCCTGCATAAATAAATTTGTTTAGGCATTGCAGTAGGATTACTTGTTAAACTATGTTTAGACCTGTTTCTTATTCTGTAGTCATTTTAAACAGTGTAGAAAAATATGTTGTAGGAAGGAAAACATTTCAGAGTTAATCTGCTATGGAATGTTTTTTGTATTAAACAAAGGAAAGACAGATCGTGATACCAAAAATTTTCTCAGGACATTTTTTTTTCATATCTCTAGTTCAGACAATAACTTATTGTTTTACTAGCTATATACATGGCAAAGTTATTATATACAAAACAATGGCTCTGAGACTATAACTGTCTAGTCTCTGTTCAATAAGTTTGAGATTTAAGCATCTGTTTTACATTTCTCATTAGATAACCTGCATGGTATACTTAAAATAAACACTACTTTAAATATGTCCCCATATTTCATTGGCATCAGAAGCAGATGAGCTAAACAAATATTCCAGAAATGCCTTAGATTAGAATGTTACTGTCTTGTCAGATTGTTTTGATTAATTTGACAATTTTACAAATAAATGTGTTTTGCAGCCTCTTCCATCAAATGAAGAAACATAATTATCCCTGCCTTGCAATGTGCTAAACCTACTCATTTCTGAGGGCTATGTTTCCAGAAAGGGGTCACCTACGCCAAGCAAATGTAATATGTTATCAAATTTAACATGAAGACTCCTACAGAATGACTCATTTATAAGAATATTACCTGACCCTGCTTTCTTGCGGAGGTCTTGAATCACATAAACTAAATATTGCCGAAGCCCATGTGGTTGAGGTAATTTTATTTTGTTCCCTACCCCATGAAATATAGAGGTATTGATGTCATGAATCTGAAGGAAGATCAAAATGAAGGCCCTCACTGACAGTAACATGAGTGGTTTGTATTAAATTAGGAGGAAGAGAAACAGATTTGTAGCTTATCTTGCGGCATGAAGAAGCACAGAAACAAGAACCAAAGACAGCATCGGGTCACAGGTGTAATGTAAGTAACAGTTTCAGGGACAGAATTGCTTCACATTATTTTAAGAATTCACAGTTCATGTTCGAGGGCAAGCTGGTTTTATAATGAAAGCTGAGAGAACTATAAAAAGAGCAGTCTTCTGGCAAGCAGATGACACTGCTTGCGCATCCTTGTTAAAAATAATGTATCTAAGTTATTACTTGCTTGTAAAATACAGCAGAAATGATCACTAAATTATATTAAAAAGCACAAATTTGGCACTGCAATCTGCACTGATGGCTTATATGTTTCTGTAAATTAGTACACTATTAATACCTATTTTCTTTCTCATCTCTTATAGCTTTCCTAACTCTCTCTTATCAGACCTTTGTGTGTGTGTGTGTGTGTGTGTGTGTGTGTGTGTGTGTGTGTGTGTGGGTGTGTGTGTGTGTGTGTGTGTGTGTGTGTGCATACTTTATTGTAGTATTTCTTAATGACTTTTTTGTACTGTAGACTATGTTGGTTGCTTAAGTTTTTACTGAGCAAAACTTTACACAGTCTGAGACAGTTTTATAAATGTAGTGTGTTGTATATGGCTTTATACTTCCTGGATTATTTTTAATTTTATACATAACTGCACAAAAATCATATAAACAGACTGATAAATACACACATGCATACTGCAGTTAGGGTTTACTAGTATTTGATATATTTTTTTGGTTACTTATGTTGTTATCAGTTTAGTTTGACAATTTGAATTGGACCTGTTTTTATCTAATTCTGTTTTCCATTTTTTAGATATACTTTGCTTTCATATGAGATGTTAAGCCAAGGACCCATCTGCTTGGCTTGTTTTCAGCTCAAGTGAATGTAAAATACCCCATGGCAACTATTGAAGAAATAGGGGGAGTTCTCCAATGCCCTGACTTAATTTCCTCTAGTAGTATAAATACCATGTTTGGCCTCTCCTGAAACCAGGCTTCTAACCTAATGGGACTAACCCAGTCAGTAAAGGATAAATAAGTATTGGCATGCACCCTCTTCATTTCTTTATGTCAAGAAAGTACTGCAAGTTCCTTTTCTTTAACCTGACCGTCTAACTACAGTATGAGTGACAGGGTAGTAACTGAGCATGCTTGGAACCAGCTTTCAATGGAATAAAGGCTTCTTTTCTTATTTGCTAAAGATACATTGGGCTATCAGAGGAGCACATAAGAGTACAGTCATTTGTGTATTGTATGAAAAAAGCTTGTTGGGATGAAGTATACAGATTACTGGTGAATGTATTTAACAGCAGAGGACTGAGAATAGATCCTTGGAGTACACCTGTGATAACTGGAATGAAAGGATAGGGTGCAGCCCTATTTAACAGATTGTGGTTTGTCAGATTAGTATCTTCTGAACAAGATGAGATTACATTGTGAGAGGTTAAGTGAAGACATTCTGTATAAGCATTCACTGTGTGGTATACTGCCAAGGCCTTAAATGGGACTAATAATTAAGTAAATACAAATTTACCATTGCCCCTAGCTTTGATGACAGTGTTTGGGAAGAATATGAGGGCAGTGGTAGTACTATGTGCTTGGCAGATGCCATTTTCTGTAGGTGTCAAAAGTTATTATTAAAGAAGGTATTGAAAAAGTTGCTTGTGGATAGCTTTTTCCTAATATTTTTGAGGAGAGAGTTAGAATGGAGATGGATCTAAAGTTGTATATTTGTCTTGTGGTCTCCCTTTGTGCAGTGTGGCTATATGTAACTTTTCCAGTGGGAAAACACATAGGATTCTTGTACTAACCTACTTACCAGGACTGTTACTGGCCATACTATTGTATTGGCTACTATCTTGAGAACTTCAAGTGGAAGGTTATCATTGCACAGTGAGCACAGAGTGAGATTGTGAAGAAATTCTTATATATGACATACGGTGAGCTTTTAAGCTTAAATGCAGTGTAGTAGTGGGATGGGTTTGGTGTGGTGTAGATGTGCTATGGATATAAAGTTTTTTTTTCTTGTAAATGCAGCTATGCTGCCAATGAGGTAGGAATTAATCTGGCTAGCAATTTCAAGTGGTGAGAGATTAGGTGAAGGATATGAATTGTTTTTTGCCCCTGGAGGACCAGAATTATGTTTTTAGAACTATTTATATGGCAGTTCTGCAGATTATTGTATTTTTTTTTTACATAGTTAGTTTTTTATAAAGTTCCAAAGTTTTCTAAACTCTTATAGAAATTTTGCCATTTTGTTCATTGAACATTTCTTCCAGGCCTTATCCCTGTTATGCGTAACATTTTTTGTATAATTAGACAGGCAACGGGCATGGTTATTTTTAACTCATTTTTCTAAGGGATGCTAAATTATTAAGAACATTTATGAATATTGAATTCAAAGTGGGAACGGCTTTATTAAGGAGGCAAAGTTTTAAATTAAACCAGTTGATGGATTCAAATGCCGATTTTTTGAAGGTATCTGGGCTGAAGCCTGCAAGCATACGGGACAGTTTGCAGTTGTGTCCTTTAACATCACAGGTTATTAACCATGTATGTCAAAAGATAATCACAGAGGGAATCTGAAAGGGTTTGTGAGGTTGTATATTATAGAGCTCCTGTCATAAGTTGTATTATACCTATTGGGTGACATGATTAGTTGTGTAAGGTCATATAGGTTAATACTGGAAATGGGAAAGTTGGAGGAAATGCTTTTCCTGGTCAGTATTTCAGTATTTACATCACTCAATACATATATATATGTGTATATATATATATATATATATATATATATATATATATATATATATATATATATATATATTCATTACTAATTCTATTTGATATTCAGTGTAAGATATCTTCCAAACTGCTTATATGTTGTTTCTGGGAGGGTGGGTAGAGAGAACAATGATGCAAAGTTGCTTTTTACTATTTATTTTTACGTATAAAATGAGCATTTTTGTCATTGTGGAATTTGGGAATACTATTGTTGAAAGAATTTGGTTTGTATACGTTGGAGTATAGAATGGCTATATCCCCAGCAGTTTTTATGGTTTGCTATGTTCTTATGATGTTCTTATGATGTTATACACAGGGGGAAGTATACGAGTGTCTTTTGTTGAGCTTTAGCCAGGTTTATGTAATTGCCATAATATCTGGAATATATTGGGTTGTCTATGTAAGGAATTATGTGACTGTTTTTATATTTTACAGAAGTTTAATGCAACTATGTTTATTTATTTTTTTTTTTGAGCAAGGGGGGCACTTATAGCATTGGTATGAGCGTTTTTTTTTTGTTGTTTTTTTGTTTAGGTACGTTATGGTGTTTGATAGGACCTGGACTTGTGTGGATGTCTCCACAATGAGATATATTATGAGAGTACAAATAAGACAAGGTTGTTCTTTTTATTTTTGCTTTTAGGTTGGTGAGGTAAACACCTTAATCATTTTACCAAACCCCAAGTGGTAATGCTGTTGGATGATGAGCTGATTCTAGGTGGGACTGCTCTCTGGTAGTCGGTGAAGTGACAGTAACGGGAGAAATATAGTTTAAATTGTGAGGCATACCTTTGCAACAAAGACAGAAAGGATAGTGCAGGTAAACAGAAAAGAATGAAAATACAAGGGGATTAGAACTAGAGATGCCATGAGTAGAGGAACAGTGAATGGAGCTGTGTAGGGCTTTTAGGGTGTAACTATAAGTGTATGTGTAAGTGCGTTTGGATAGAGAGAAGAGATGACAGACAATTAGACGGTGAAGAATCATTTGTTATGTAGAAGGGTATAGAATTTCAGTACAGGTATTATGGGGGATATGCATTTGTAAACTGGGAGGGGAGATTATTACAAATTACATAATAATACAGTAGTGTTAATAAAAGGATGGAATAAAAAATAGGATTATGACTAAGTTACTAGTCATAACTATTTTGTTAATGTGTTTGATAAATGGATTGATGAAGCTGAATTATTTTAATAAGGCTTATTTAACTTTTTTAATCTACTTCCATAACACATTAACAAGATGATAATAATTCTTTGTAATACAAATTTTTCTTTTTTATCTGCCTAAATGTTCTGCAAGTTAAAATGAAGGTGTGAGAGTATGAAGTATCTAACAGAATTAAAAGCTGCTCCATTTTTTTGTATGTCATACATATATCGTGGACAAAAGCCTACTCCTTAAATCAACAAACAGTTTATGAAGCTGATTGGCACTGTGCTCCTGCAAAACATTAGTTGTTTGTTTGGTACAGTGAATAATGCTGTAACTTTGAAAGCTATCAGGTTTCCATGACGATTATGTGTGCTGGTCACAGTGTGGCAACATGAGCTTCAATAACAGAAGACTCTCAGGTATGAATCTTGCTATATGATACTGTGACCTCAGTATAACAAGTTTAGTTTTTTTTTTCAGTTTCATAACACAATCAGCATATTTCGTGCATTACAATTATATTATGTAGAAAAAGAACATTAGCATTTCTAGAACCTGCTATGTACAGCATAAAACAAGAGCAATAGTTTTTGAACAGGATGTGTTGAAGTACTTTATCTCAGTAAGTGCAGTTAACAAATAGCATCACAATAATCTGAGATAATTTTCAAACAGACATTGAAGGAGATGCCCAGTACTGATGATATATATAAAAAACAAGACACTCAAGAAGTTTAATTGGGACATGGGGGATGTTAAAAATAATGCCGTTTTTTCTTGGAAAACAGCTAAGAGGTCAGTGAGATTTTCTGATTCAGCCAATAGACAATCTAGATATAAACAAAAAAGAAATAGTGATTTAGCCAATAGACAATCTAGATATAAACAAAAAAGAAATAGATCTATTTTAAAGCATTCAAGAGGTTTTGAAGGCATTACAGGTTTGAGTACTTCATATTTTTCATCCAAACCCCCTAGTACAGATAAGGAGGCAGAATTTATGGAGGAATGGACATCACCTGTATACAAAAAATCCAGGGGTTGAGAGGGCCCTTTAGAAGAGGAGGGCGAAAACATCTCAGGCAGACCAGGGAGCAACATAGAACAAACATTCAGGGATCTAACGAAGATGTAGTGGAGAATGTAACTGAAGAAATGGATAATTTATTTGTTAAGCTAATCGCTTATGAGTTAACTTCACAAGAGAAGAGTGTACTTAATAAAGGATTTAGCTATGTACAGCCATGTTTCATTTCTGAGTTTGATGTATGTCTAGATGTTAAACATTTTTGTAGAAACTTGAATTTGAAGTATTTTTTCAAAACTAAAACTGATGATAGTAATGTTTCTACAGATGTCTTCTGTTTTAAAAAATCTAGTTTTCAACCACCATACCACCCTAGGGTGAAATTATTTGAAGGCATGATATTGTGTGATTTACATACAAACCAGAATGTTATTTTTAGAGATTTTGGAGACAATTTAACTAAATCAGAAAGACGTGCTCTGATACAGCTGAAAAATAATAAAAATATTGTGGTAGTTAAGGCTGACAAGGGTGGTGCAATAGTAATATGGGCAACATCTGATTATGTGAGGGAAGCCCTGAGGCAATTGAATGATTGTAGGTTTTATTTTAAACTGCCGCTGGATCCTACTGTGGATTTCAAAAGAAAAATAGATTAATTTCTTTTGAAGGCTAGGTTTAAAAGAGATATATCAGAATCTCTATGTAAACAACTTATTGTGGATGACCCTAAACCTCAGAGGTTTTATATTTTGCCAATGATACATAAACCCTCCAGGTAGACCCATAGTGTCAGGGAGAAGTTCCCTGAGAGAACCCTTGTCAATATATTTAGAACATCAGTTAAAACTACTACTGAATTTGGTTAGAGCCAGATTAAAAGATTCTAATGACTTCCTATGCCTGATGAATGATTTGCAAGTTACTTCTGAGTCCTTTTTCTGTACCTTGGATGTTCAATCCTTAAACACAAATATCTCACATGGGGGTATTTGGGCACTTAAACACTGGCTTGAGGTCAGTAGTATGTATTCACCTAAACATGTTGATTTTTTGATTACCCTAGTACAATTAGTGTTGGAACACAATGTGTTCTATTTTTGTGGTGAGTGTTACCTACAAATGAAGGGAACGGCCATGGGCGCTACATTTGCCCCAATTTATGCGGACCTCTTTATGGGGTATTTAGAATGACAACTAATATATAGTGATAACACCCCTTTTAAAAAAGGGCTGATTATGTTGCGTCGCTATTAGGACGATTGTTGGGGCATATGGTCTGTAACTATTCAAGTATGGTCGGAGTTTGTGAAATATTTGAATTCCAATGAATTTGGACTTATATTCACTGATAGGATTGAAGTCTATAGTATTGACTTTTTAGATGTTAAAATAACCAAGACAATAGATGGTAGTATGATAACCAGTTTGTACAGAAAACCCATCACTAAAATGCAATATTAGAAGCTAGCAGTTGTCACCCTAAGCACATAACCTTTACTATACCGAGATCACAATTTCAGAGGTTAAGACGCATCTGTAGTGAAGATGTGGGGTATAAAATTGAGTTAGAGATATAATATCAAAAGGGAACAAACTAAGGCATTAAACTATGAAAGAGAGAAGTTTCTAAGAAGTAGAGATATGAATGAAGATCAGGATGATGGGGCTATGCAAACTAGGACAAATAGTTCAAAAATCAGATTTGTTATGAATTATGGTACTAACATCTTTAAAATCAGAGAAGTTGTTTCTAAATATTGGGATGTGTGAAAATCTGTCCCTTTTTTTGACCAATGCCTAGATATTAATTGTTCTTATAGCTATAGACGTGGAAGAAATATTGGGGAATCACTTTCATGGTATAAGATGATTGATTGGCTGAAAGATAATGGGCATAATGATACATCCAGGGGTAGTAATGCCTGTGGGAATTGTGTTTATTGTAGGGTGATATCACGGACTAAGTCATTTACATCAATTAATACATCTAAAGTTTTTTGCATCAGATATCTAATAACGTGTCATACTGAGTGGGTAATTTACATGGCTATCTGCCAATGTGGGGCATTTTATGTCGGACAGACCTCTAGAAGGTTAAAGAACAGAACTGTAGTGCACTTCAGTGATATAAGGTGTAAGCGCCAAAAAAGTGCACTCTATAAACATAGACTGGAACATGTTTCAGCAGAATTCTTATTTGTTGGAACTGATGCAGTGAAAGGTAATAGGCTGTCTGACTTAACTAAACATGATATTTTAGATAAGAAAGAAAGAATGTGGATGGTGAAATTAGGGGCCTTATATAAACCTGGTCTTAATGACCATTGGTGATATTTAAATTGTATACTGTACTTTTTTTGATTTCAAATTTTTTTCTCTCTCATATGCCTATGTATTTATACTTGTATGTATTCATATATATGTATATATTTTTATTTGTACATATTTGGTTTTTGTATGTGCCATCTAAGTATTTCTATTGTTTTGTATATAGATATGTGTGCTTTGAAATGTTACTTTTTTGTCTCTGTCCCTTTAATCACAACAGGCGCTGTGGTACTTAAAGATTTATGGTTGCTTCAATGGTGAATTCACACTGATGATGCCAGGGGGTGAAACCAGTCACCGGTCTGTGTTGTAGAAGCTAAATGACAACTATGTATGCTACCTGAATGTTTGTTCTACTGGAATAAAGCTTGATGCACTTATTTGTTTTTTTTTGGGTCAGTTTCTTCCCTATGGTTTACAGGGTATGGATTACTTATTTACAAGTGCTAGATTTTTTGGTTTCTGGACTATATATATATATATATATATATATATATATATATATATTTTATTTTTTTTTTTTTAATGGCTAAGCCATGCTCAAAATATTGCAGATGCAAAAATTCGGTATGCAGAAAGAAGTTGCTGGGTATGGGCAATAGGTAATGTCTACATCCTTTTGCCTTTACTCTGATAACAACCATTCATGCATCTCTAAACTCTGTCCTAGATGAGATTTATAGTTATGGAGTGGAGTGACTGCAGTGCCAAACAAGCACCTATTATAATAATGTACATGCATAGTTTAGACAATAATTTCTCAAGAAAAAATCCCAACTCCTCACAACACATCATCCCATCCATCTTCTAATCCTCTTCTGGTCTCACTTACAATAAAGGTTCATGACAGTTAATGTCTATTTCTGTTTCAGCTATTGCCTATCAACTTTACCAAGATTGTTGGTGCTTAGAGTGACATTCACAGCTCTAGTGACCTTTGTTTAGCTGTACATAGTTATCTACTGAAGGACCTGCAAATATTGTGTCCTGAATTGGGGACGTCAGATAACATGACTACCTTCTGTCTCCTACTGTACATTTTTCTGCAATTTGCAATAAATAAAAGTGTTGAATGACTCTACCAAGTAAAGATGTTATTTCTTTTCCCACTGCAGTCTGCAGTTTATCTGTCATATAATTATAATGTCACCTTGGTATGCATCTGTCCAAGAACTTTATACAACTTGAATTACTATCTTGATTTCTCACCAAATAAATCAAAGGCCTAAATCATAAAAACTACACTAACCTTTTCAAAGCCTTGTTGCTCTTTTCAGTATCATACAGGTTACAGAGGGGCAATCTCTACCTTGTGTACAGAGCCTTAACAGGTCTACTGCACAGCCACAATTGAATAGTAGCATAAATACCCACTCAAGAGATTTTAATATCTTCTGGAACATAAATAGATGAGGCTGATAAATAGATAAATAGATTAATAATAATAATAATAATAATAATAGTCATAATAATAATAATAATTATAATACTAATAATAATAATAATAATAAATAGTTTGGCAAATAGATAGATATGCAGCACAGAAAATGCCAGCTCTTTGGAACTGCATTTGTCTCCCCACTGTCTTCTTCTCCATAAGTAAAGTACTTCCCTTACACTTTTCAAATGTAATTTGGTCAAAAGGATGGGAAACCACAATGTTTACCCTGGTGTAGTACCCTTGGTCCTTATGAATAGAGGTAACATAAATGTTCTTCTTGGCTCTGAGATATTCATACTTAATTAACAAGTGATGAATGCTTCATGGGAATGCAGAACTTTATGGGTCAGTAGACTAGTAGGAACCTATGAAACTATACAGACTGATGCATACAATAAAAACTGTGCTACGTCTGATGGCAAACTGATGGGAGGGAGAGGGAGGGAAAGGGATGTTTGAAAGAAAAACATCTAGAAGAAGGATGGAAACACAGTTCTGGATTATGTCATCATATAGCAGAATAGACAAATTTATCTGAAGGGAATAAGGTATGGAGTTAATGAACATTTTCACAAGAAAGAAAGATGGGAGCAAGAAAAACAGTGAATAAAGGGCTGAAGCAAAAAGGAAGGAAGGAAAGAAGGACAAAAGATGTATGGCCAAGGACACATATATTGCAAGCTGAAGAATGACAAAACACAGTCAGTAATTGTAATGAGAAGACCAAGCTTGAGTGGATGCTGAGAACCCAAAGCACAGTTCCATAGGAGAACCAGGAAGACAAAAGTTTTCATAGACAGTGAATGGGGTTGAATAAGAAAGGGCAGGGAAATAGACAGTTAAGAAGGGACATTTCTGTAGACTAAAATAGTGAAATGGGATATAGGGGCTTCTCACTCAATTACAACAAAAAAGCTGCACACAACAGCTAGAGGCTACAGAAGGGCATACTATTAATTTACGAAACAAAGCTAAAAGTGAAGGAAGAAAAACAGCTCTGTCCGGAGTACCCCAAGGGAGAATTCACCAGCAAAACAGGAGCCTAAAAGGGGATAGGCATCATAGTGATGGGAAGAGTATGCAAATGTAAAGAGGGTAGATGGATAAAACAAATGGAAGTGAATGGACAACATGGAATGCATATGTCTTAAATGAAGATGCAAAGGACTTTGCAGTGGATTTTTCAAGATGCAGGTTAAAGGGAGAAAGGTAAGATCATAGAAGTAGAGTTCTATATTACAGCTGACCCAGAGAAAGACAGGTGATATAGAAAAAAAAAAAGAGTGCCACAGCACAAATAGAGGATAATTACAACATGAGGTGGGTTGGATGGAAAGACACATGAAGAGAATTATATATACGATAAAGGGAATGCACCTTCAGAAGAAACTAACTGGTATATGCCAGTAGGCTTAGTAAGTTATTAGAAAGGAAGACAATGGGAGAAAAAGTAAAACAGAAATAAAATGAATGGAACCTAACAGAATATGCAGCAGTAGTAATTTAAGTAAGAAGACAGAATGAGAAAGGGACAAATAGAAGAGATTGGCAAGCTGCAAATTAGATAAATAGGACGTTTTTTTAATCTCTGACTTGATCTTCTGAATATTTTATGATTGCAATAAAAATACCATTGCTCTATTGGTTATGCAAGTTTTAAACAATGTTTCTCTGCCCTTAGCATTCCTTTTGCTTGTTTAATACATCTATGTAAATGCTTGCTTGTAAATATACTATATTGATATTTGTTGGAGCTTTTTCTCACTGGACTTTAGCTGCAAAGGTTTTTTTTTTGCACAGCCAGATTTTTCAGTGAAAAATGTCTCTGTCTCAGACTTCCCATGCTTTGGAACAAGATTCCAATCTACATATGGCAGAGCTCCTCACTAACACTCTTCAAGAGAAACCTTGGCGAGTGGATGGGAAACAGAGAGTTTACCCCGGGAATCACTTCAGGGGCTTTGCTGGACAGAAGCACAGGGAACTAATCTAAGGGGGCGGTGAAAGCCAACACATGCTGGCTAGGCTGATAAATGCCTTCGGGCAGATAGCCTAGTACCTACCTGTGAACCTAAAGGATGGAAATGAATAAATAAAAGTTGAAGAACTTGTTAAGGGTTAGGTTAATAACAGAGGGAGAGAATATAGGTAAGTACTGTTAGACTAGAAAAAACAGATGCAAAAAGGGAAAAGATAATGACCTTAGAAGTTTAGAAATGGAAGCTGCCTGGAAAGTCTGGACAGGAGATTAATAGACTAAGAAGAAAGAAGTAATAAGGAAAAGCAAATATTGTGGGTAAAAAGTAAATGCCATAAAACACTATAATATAAAAGACAATGATAAAAATATAACTGGAGACCAAGATAGTAGCAGGGGAGGAGACTGGACAATGCTGTTGGAAGTAGTAGGAAAAGAAGCAGGAAGGGGTGGCATGATAGAGAAGGCCAGAGAAACTGGACAATGATTTTGAAAATATATCCAATAAGCAAGGGAGCCCGCAGGATTTTTTGCAGGGAGGGTGCAAACCCAGAGCCCCACCCACACAGCCACACCCCTCACCCCCTCACCCCCCCCCCACCTGACACCCCCCCTGCAGCCATTCCAGTGTCTTATTACTTGGATATTTCTCCCCATTTGTCATAGACACTGTTCAAATCTCTCAGTGTGCATACTGTTTTATGCTTTACTTCTACAATGATTACAGATATTTGGATTTAATTTGCAACTTTTATTTCAAATTTTATAGCACAAACACTGATATACATTTACTAAACCTAAACAAAGCAATAGTCTTACAATGAAACAGACTTGGCATTAAAACTTCTCTACCTTTGAAACCCACATTCACTGAAACAGCATTGAAATCCACATTCAAAGAAAATACATCTGGCCAGTGGCAGGGTAAGTTTACCTTCGGGCCATTTTCAAATCATAGGCTCGTTGCATACATTTTTAGAACCATGCAAAAGTTATTTGATTCACCTTCCTGACTGTATTAATTATACTATATAATAATTGAATTATATCCCTTGTATAATACAGCACCACTTGTTAGAGTGTGTTTTAAATTTATAGTTCTGAACATTTTTCCTTTAAGCAATGAAACAAATCATATGAACCAATATTGACAACCTGCCCCATTCAGAACATTTCAACCATAAAGGGCCACTCAAACTTCTGTCGTACAATCAACCAATATCAATCAGTATGCTGTATCTCTGCAGAAGTAAATGTCATCTGAATAATTCCACTTTAAAGAGATCTGAAACCAATGAAGAGGTTGTTACTAGAAAACAACTTTACATTTCATTGTTTCATTTACAAATTCAGTGCCTGTTGCCCTTGAAGAATACATTGCCTATGTTGCATTAAAATAAATTGTAAGCTAGTATATTGCAATAGGGAGTGGGGGGCAAGAAAAACAGGTTCATAGTTATTAGGTATCTCACCCAAAGGAGGACATACTAAAGACTGCAGTACCATACCCCCTTAAAATACAAATGTACATGCTGTAGTAACAGAACCCACAGCTCTTTGCATCAAGATGCAAGTATGCAACCTGCTGTGCTAACTGCCACCGTTTTGCTCACCTGGTTATTCTGAATCCCTCCTTAGGCTCTTCCCATTATCCACCACTGCTGCTTCTATGCTTTGCTTCATTAGAAAAGCTACTGAGCCTGTTCTCTGTCTCCTCAAATATGTCTGAAACAAATACAATAAAAAGCAGTGGTACCAGGAAAACACCATCTAACACTCTTCTATCAAGTTTCTTATTCCTGACACTGGTCTGCTCATCAAAACCATTGTGTCTCACACTTCAATGATGCAGCAACCCAGTTCCTCAGTCTCTTCCTACCTTAAGCCTTCCTAGCAGATGCTTGTGCAGAAGTGAGTTAAATACTTTGATGCAGTCCAGGTAAACCATGGTTATTGATAAAGCATTGTCAAGTTCTTTTATAACACACTAAACTACATCAGGTTCAAATGACAGCTTTTTCTGGCCATGCTCCCAAACTGGTTGATGTACTGGAAATTATTATCCTCCAGGAAAACACCAGACTTTTCCTGTCACTGCTGTCAAGTTAACAGGATTACAGTTCTTCAGATGTTACCTGTTCCTTCATCTAAAAGACAATCCTTCCTGCTATCTTCCAATCCTCTGATGCTTATGGTAGCACCAGATATTCTAGGATGCAGCTGGTCTGGGCTCTGAGCTTTTCTCCCATTTTTCATGATCTCCCCTCCATCCCTGCACAGCCTAGATAGGTCTACCTGTTCAAACCATTCTACCAAGTCCCATTTGACTTGAGCCTTTGCTGCCCTCATCCCTCTGTTGTCCTTATACTTGCCTCCTTATACAGTAACTCCTCAATTTCTTACCCATACCCCTTCTCCACTTATATCAGATTATCATGTGTAAATATTGCCTGCATGATTAAGACAATATGAAATATGTCAGATGAAATACTATGAAAATTATGCTTTAAACAAAAGTACATGGTTTTAAAGGGATGGTTTCTCTTCTAGTAATGGAACCACAGTAAGAAAAAAAAAAACACTTAAATTAGCAATTAACCCAGTCATTCAGAATGAAAGAAAGCAGCAGAAAGAGAGATTCGATGCAGCATAGCGGCTGGTAACTGAAATATAAAGCAAATGGGGAAAATATAAATTAATACATAAACCCAAAAAGAAAAATGAGAAAGCCCTGGTTAGACTGGGACATACCGCTGATTCTGAGATGGAACTGGCTTCCACAAAGCACTTGTTACGAGCTCTGGATACCAGAGAGCCCTGATGGAGAGAGAAATGCAATGGCAATGGAAACAAACTCTTTAAATTATATATAATATTCACAAACAGCATTAAGTGATGACAATGCTGACCATATGAACATATGAATATGCTTATAGGCAAAACCTTTCTGGTATA
>NC_056731.1:1040959111-1041086611 GCF_019279795.1 Protopterus annectens
TAACAGTTATCATGACAAAAAAATTAGAACACTACATACATATTAATATGCACAGTTTAGTAACAGCCCACACAAATATAATTAAGAATTATCAGATTTAGAAATAAGTATATCTGTTGAAGCATAGCACTGACTGGATTATGGTAAAAAGGAATAAGGACTTGCTTTCGAATGGGAAGACTATTATAGCATAATATGAGCAAGAATTGTGGATGTTGCACTTTCCATAAACCAGAAAAAGTAATAGTTCATCTACTATTAAAGACTTTTGTAAATTTTCAGTAATGATCTATGATTTAGGTATACTGTGTAGTAACTTGCAGATTGACCAATAATTGTGGCCTACTTATCTCAGCATTAAAAGAAATCTTGGGGAGCTGAAGAGTTATAACCCACCATGTCTTGATCACAGCATTCAAATCAAGAGAATCAAAATGACAGATGCCAGATAAAATTATGCCAGAGTCACGTGCATTGTTTGAAAAGAAAAGAGATGATTCAATTTTCTCTCTCTCTCTATATATATATGTGTGTGTGTGTGTGTGTGTGTGTGTGTGTGTGTGTGTGTGTGTGTGTGTGTGTGTGTGTGTGTGTGTGTGTGTGCTGGTATTAACCTGGTTGTATTTGAGAGTTGTCATCAGTAACTTTAATATTATCACTTTCCACATGCAGCCACCCTATAGAAAGCCAGCAAGTTTAACCTGCTTAAAGGCAGCTCACAGTTTCACACACTACTGAGCATAAAATCTAATTATGGGACTGGTCATCCTGAGGCTAAGACTCTAACAAAAGTAATTTCAAACCTGACTGCACATGAATTACAGCCTCACTGCCATAAAGATCCTGCAAGATTCAAAAAAACTTTGGAACCACTTCTGTCTACAATACAGGAGTACATCCAGGAAATACAATGCTGCAGTATCTCAAGCACTGCAAATGTTTGATGTTGTAACTTCTCAAGTGGAAAATACTTTTTTGAAAGAGGTACCATTTTTGACTGTGCTATCAAACATGCTGCTAGCTCCAAATATATGCACTGATAGATAGATAGATAGATAGATAGATAGATAGATAGATAGATAGATAGATAGATAGATAGATAGATAGATAGAGATAAGAGTTTAAGTAATTTCGTTGGGCTGCAATTCATCAGATTGCAGCATGTCAAAAAAAAAATGACTCAGAACCCATTGCTTCTCTGGGATGGGCTTTATGGTGAGTGCTACTGGGAAGGTGCAAAGACAAACACCTCCAAGTGATCACACAGGCTTTATGAATTGCACTTAATAGTTTAGAACTGAAGAAACTGGACTTTGACTAACTGCATATACACCATACAGATAGATAGATAGATAGATAGATAGATAGATAGATAGATAGATAGATAGGTAGATAGACAGATAGATAGAGAGAGAGATAATACATACGCACACACATGCATACAATACACACCCACACAAAGACAGACACGTGCATAAACACACACACATAACATGCACACACATAGCTAGATAGATAGATAAATAGATAATACATCACAAACACATGCATGCAATATACCCCCACACAAAGACAGACACATTAGCATAAACACACACACATATCCACATAGAAGGATACTGTTGCTTCGTGGAATATATGTCTTTCCAACCTATATACTTTACTGTATTAAACAATGGCTTGTTTATATATATATATATATATATATATATATATATATATATATATATATATATATATATATATTGTTTCACTTTATATTCTCGAGACCGAATTTTCAAAATACCGAAACCCCAAAAGCGCAAGCCCCCCTGCATCCCCCACACCCTCACGACTTATATATACTAATTCCGAGATTGCACCAAACAGAAAAAGACAGTAAACTCACCATTACACACTCTACAGTCTCCTTGCACATACTCATCATTTATATACAAACACCACCACTTTCAACACGTAAACACTCATACGTTCACCTACCTACCCTAATCCACACCTAAAACTTCTGAACACACTCACATACACACTCAAATATCTACCCAAAACCCTTAAAAAATATTCCTTTACCTTAATCTCCAGCTAAATCCAGACAAAAAAACATACATTAGGCACACAGTGCATCCCACTTCACGTACCGGAACACCATAACCATGACTTCGACATTTCCTGATTCGCTATTTTAAAAATTTTACTTTATTGTCTCGAAATACTGAAATTGAATATTTCAGTATTTTGAGATTTTATATATATATATATATATATATATATATATATATATATATATATATATATATATTACTGCTCAATATCTGAGTTGTTTGGCTTTCTGTTATATACCTATAATCAAATGCATTACTAGTTGAGTTAAGTACAAACTTGCAGTGTTAAAGATTGTACTACGTTTTATTTTTCTGTCTATTTAATTGTTCCATTGAATATTGTGGTTTGCATCTCTCTGCAGTTATTTTTTTTTCTATTTATTTGTTTCATAGTTGAACACTCCTTCTGTTTCTATCTCATTTGGTCACTCAACCGAGTACAGTGAGGTCATATTTTGACTTCAGACACTTTTACCAGTCCCATCTGTTCAGCTGTATCCCAGCTGTATCCCAGTCTAGCGTCACTAGCTCATTCTACCCAATACAGAAAGAACATTTGAGAAGGGCAAGCCACTAAGATTCTTAATCTTGAATTATCTTCAGTTTTTCCTTTCTCTTTTTTCCACTTTACAAAAATAAATAAATAAATTCTAAGCTTGTTTCCTGCCTTTCCTGTAACTAGTCTAGTCCAGATACAGATTTGCTGTATCCAGGACTGTAAGCTTCTGAGGCCCACAAGCCTTTCTTTGTTGAAGGGAAGCCTTCTGGCTTATCAGTGGGAGTGGTAAGCACTAGGTAGCCTATCTATCACAAGAGTGGTTTCTGGCCTAGAAATTGTAGTTTATTTGGCTGTTTGGGCAGTTTTTCCATCTCTTTCAACTTTCTGGTTTAAAAGCCTGCATTTGTGCTTGTTTCTCACCTTTCCTGTAAGTAGTCTAGTCCAGATAGAGAATTGCTGTAGCCAGGACTATTTGTAAGCTTCTGAGCCCCCAAACCTTTCTGTGTTGGAGGGAAACCTTCTAGCTTATCAGTGGGAGTGGTAAGCACTATGTAGCTTATCTACCACAAGAGTGGTTTCTGGCCCAAAAATGTAGTTTATTGTCCATTTGGGCAGTTTTTCATCTCTATCAACTTTCTGTTTAAAAGCCCACATGTGCGCTTGCTTCCTGCCTTTCCTGTAACTAGTCTAGTCTAGATATAGATTTGTTGGTATCTAGGACTGTTTGTAAGCTTTTGAGCCCCCAAAGCCTTTCTGTGTTGAAGGAAAGCCTTCTAACTTATCAGTGGGAGTGGTAAGCATTAGGTAGCCTATCTACCACAAGATTGGTTTCTGGCCCAGAAATTGTAGTTTTTTGGCCATTTGGGCAGTGTTTCCATCTCTTTCTACATTCTGATTTAAAAGCCTGTGTTTGCACTGGTTTCCCACCTTTCCTGTAACTAGTCTAGTCTAAATATAGATTTGCTGTATCCAGGACTGTTTGTAAGCTTCTGGGCCACCCAAGCCATTCTGTGTTGGAGGGAATCCTTCTAGCTTATCAGAGGGAGTGGAAAGCACTAGGTAGCCTATTTACCACAAGAGGAGTGGTTTCTGGCCAGGAAATTGTAGTTCATTTGCCGTTTGGGCATTTTTTTTCCAAATTTCTGATGTAAAATCCCGCATTTGCACATGTTTCTCACCTTTCCTATAACTTGTCCAGTCCAGATACAGATTTTCTGGATCCAGGAGTGTTTTTAAGCTTCTGAACCCCGCAAGCCTTTCTGTGTCAGAGGGAAGCCTTCTACCTTATCAGTGGGAGTGGTAAGCACTAGGTAGCCTATCTCCCACAAGAGTGGATTCTGGTCCAGATATTGTAGTTTATTGGCCATTTGGGCAGTTTTTCCATCTCTTTCTACTTTGTGGTTTAAAAGGCCATGTTTGCACTTGTTTCCCACCTTTCCTGTAACTAGTCTAGTCCAGATACAGATTTGGTATATCCAGGACAGTTTGTAAGCTTCTGAGCGGTGCCAAAGTCTGCTCTTCAACTTTTTGCTTAGATCTGCAAGTTCTTTCCTCTGCTGCATTTTTACTGGCTTATTACTCTAGCACTTCACCATACTTCTTGTAGCAATTATTGTAGTACACAAAAATCCTAACAGCACTAAACATTCTACAAGGAAACAGCTCCAGTACTTATTATTAATGCCCTCCCCTCCAGGCATGTCTAAAGGTCAGTTCCCTGTACTTTCTCCTATTAACCTGGTGAACAAGGGCATCCTAAGGCAATGTAGCAACTGCCTCATGTACACAGACAACCCTCTCCTATTACCTCCCAACACTCAGACTTGCGAGAAATGCACTTATATACCCAAACTGGAAGCCACCCTCTCTCCAGCCAAGACCAGAATAGCTGGTCAAGAGGAGAAGGTCAACATTTGTACCACACCTTATGGAACACATAGCCCTCCAAGACACATACCAGCACTGCCTTCACATAAAACCATAAACCACACACCCACCTTTGTGGAGGCTCTCAATAAAACATCTATCCAAAGAGCAGAGACCTCCAAAGCAGAAACACACTCGACCATGCCTGCTCAACTTGGTTGACTTTTTTGAGTCAGTCATCAGAGCTGTGGATAAAAGCAGGTTGTTCACACAGCCTAACTTAATCTGGCCAAGGCCTTTGATACCATTCCCCACTTGGGATTCATAGAAAAACTCAATAAGCTAGGCATCACCCCCTATATCACTAGGTGGGTTGCAAACTAGCTCACAGATAGAACCCACAGTGTGAAAGTATCTGACTCCAAGTCAGACTGCCAACCATTCACAAGTGGAGTCCCCTTGGGATTAAGCCCTGGGTCCTCTCCTGTTTGGTATATACTTCTCTGAAGTCCAGGCCAACACAAAGGGACTGTGGCTGACAAAGTTCACAGACAATTGCAAATTGGGAGCTATTATTAACTCCCCAAGTGATGTTGACATCTTACAGAAAGGTCTCAGTGAGACCAATGACTGGTGTCAGAACCATGGCCTTAAGCTCAGTGGCATAAAATGTGTCATCATCCCCTTTGGGAAAAACCTGGTTCCCAAAAATTACCACATCGATTGTAGTTCACTGAACACAGAAGGCATTTTAAGAGATCTGGGAACACAGGTTGACAGCTACCTCTCTTTCGATCACCACATTGCCACTGGGGTCAGAAAGTCCTTCTACATGGCACATTTCATTACTAAGGGTTTTGCATCCAGGAAGAAAGAGGTCATTGTCTCCCTCTACTCTTCCCTCATTAGGCCGATCATCGAGTACAATGCCCATTTTGGCATGTACCTTACTAGACACCTGCAACAACTGGAGAGGCCACAAAAGTACCTCACGAAGAGGATTCTAGGCCTTAAACAGTTGTCCTATATGGACAGACTCAAAAAACTCCAACTATTTTCTGTCTCATATCGCCTGCGATCTCTGTTTGACTTATAAAGCCATGTCTGACCCAGTTCTGGTAGAAATGCTACATCTAATGAAATCACAGTCTCTCCGCACCACATGCTCCAGAGGCCTCAACCTTATTACCACAATCAACAGAACATGCTGAAGGGACAGATTAATAACCCAGAGACTGCCCATGCTATGGAAGAGAGTTCCCATACATGTCAAACAGAGCCGCTCACTAGCCCTCTTCAAGAGAAATCTTGATGAGTGGATGGGAAATAGACAATTCACCCCAGGGATCACTCCATTGGCTCTACTTGACACCTCCTGGATCCTGGATTTAATCCCTACACCCTTCAGCACTCATTTCCATAGAAGGTATGGGTTTTACAGGGTCAGGTTGCTAGCCCTAAGGCCAACCTCTTCAAAGGGTGCACCACACACTCGCATGCACGCACTCACACTTAGTGCCAATTTAGAGTGTCCAGTCCACCTACTACATGTCCTTGGAGTGTGGGAGGAAACTGGAACACCTAGAGGAAAACCATGTGAATGCAGGGAGGACATGCAGACTCCACATAGAAGGCACCCCAGCCAAGAATCAAACCAGAGAAACTCTTGCTGTGAAGTGACAATGCTAAGTGCTACACCACTGCACTATCCATATATATATATATATACATACATATATATATATATATATATATATATATATATATATATATATATATATATAAATAGAGAGAGAGAGAGAGATACCTATATATATATATATATATATATATATATATGTATACAAAAGCAATAGTAGGAGACACCAACACGATTCTCGATCTTCACTATTATCAAAGTCCAAGCATGAGACACCATAAAAGTCCAAAAAACACTTTAATAAAAGATAAATACGCCACAGAGTGCACAGCTACGCTTCATCAGATAAATTCACAAAAAATAATACAGACTTAAATACAATCCATTTTGGTGGGATCGTTAACCAATATATCAATAATTAAATTAGTAAATGTATCTTAGTCATTTTATCTACCAATTAATGATTACTACTAGAGTTATCAACCTTACGTAAACAAAATAAATTAAAAAATGTATGTAAAAACAACAGTATAAAACTTCAATATATACAATGAAATCTCATGTCTCATTCTACAGAAACTGGAAATTAAATGCACCATTTCCGTAGCAATAATAGTGATGCCATCAATGCTACAAGCTTCAATAACAAAGACAAAAACTGATAAACCGGCAAGGATATATTGAATAGATAAATCTCACAGGTATCAAAAGAAACACATCCGGAAATATATCTAATCAGCATACGCACAGGGCACATCCCATACAATCTCCTGTTGAATCAGTTTAAATGTAGGTTTAGAATTCAAAACCAAGACAGAAGAAGCCAAACTGTCATTACCAAAATATACGGCTCAATATAAATGCACTGATGTTAAGTAGACCCTTACTCAATAGTAACTATAGAAACATTTAAATTGTATAACCATGGTGCAACAAACAAACCATAGTATATACATAACAAACTCCACAAACATGGAGCTATAAAGCAACCCTTTAGTAGTCTAAGACATAGAATGACAGATGCAAACACATCCGTTATAGAAATATACATAGAGTTCCATACATATGGAGCAGTAAAACCAAACGATAACCAGATGCGTAAAAGGACAACAGATATATTCGCTATAAAAACAAACATATTAGTAAATAACCATACCTGGTAAAAGATCCTGAAAGCCCCAATATAGTCCACTTAGGCCAACAACTTAATATTGCACAATCCCAATAGAGCGACTAGACAAAATAGACGATCTTGTAGTAGATTAGTCCCAACCAGCATCAAAGTGCAATACAAACCAACGGCAATGTCGCAAGTAAACACATTGTTTGGCAGACATGTTGTTGCTTATAGGTCACATGATGACTATATAGAAAACAAAAAAAGTGAATGAATCTGGATGTTAAAAAACAAAAACACTCCTCTATAACTAGAAGGTGCAACTATACACTATATCAAACACCAAGTTTCACAATACAAGCTAAAATGAAATAAAACTATCGAATACATCAGTTTATCAGTTTTTGTCTTTGTTATTGAAGCTTGTAGCATTGATGGCATCACTATTATTGCTACGGAAATGGTGCATTTAATTTCCAGTTTCTGTAGAATGAGACATGAGATTTCGTTGTATATATTGAAGTTTTATACTGTTGTTTTTACATACATTTTTTAATTTATTTTGTTTTCCGTAAGGTTGATAACTCTAGTAGTAATCATTAATTGGTAGATAAAATGACTAAGATACATTTACTAATTTAATTATTGATATATTGGTTAACGATCCCGCCAAAATGGATTGTATTTAAGTCTGTATTATTTTTTGTGAATTTATCTGATGAAGCGTAGCTGTGCACTACGCTTTTATTTATCTTTTATTAAAGTGTTTTTTGGACTTTTATGGTGTCTCATGCTTGGACTTTGATAATAGTGAAGATCGAGAATTGTGTTGGTGTCTCCTACTATTGCTTTTGTATACTACTTCTCTTTCATTTTGGTGAGAGGCACCTTCAGCTGAGAGTTGTGGTCCTGGTTTTGATATATATATGTATACAACAAAAAACGTACACCAGAAGAGAAAATAATATAAAAATAATATAAAAATAAAGAACTAGAACCAGAATGAATCTGGAAAATAGAGATTCTCCTTTTTTGATCAATAGCACAACTACATCTGATGTACTAGTAGGTATGCATTCTTGCATGAAATGTGTAGTTTGCCCTTATATTTTATCAGGAAGCCAATACACTTTTCCCCACTGGAACTATACTATTAGATATTCCAAACATTTTTTCTGTCACTCAACCGCAGTAGTTTATGCTGGTATATGTGAAACTTGTTCAGCTTTTTATATTGGAAAAACAGCTAGGAAGCTGTCAGGATTAAAGAACACTTAGGAGCAATTAGATCTGATAATATGAACAATGCCCTAGCTAAACATAGCATTGCCTGCACTTCTTTTAAGAAATTTTATTTTATTATTCTTGAACAAGTAGAATGTTTTTTTGGTGATTGGGAATGTTACCTAGAACTAAGGGAACTTAAGTGGCAGTTGCTTTTGAATTCAGAAGCATTCCCTGGGTTGAATGAAAGTGTCAACATCAAATGTGCTTTAAGATGGAACTCTTAGGAGTGCTGTACTTTACCCTTATGAATATGCATTCCATGTACATATATACATATTCATATTAGTTTCACACTTTATACTATTTCATCGGTACTGTTTAAATGTTATATTGATATTTCATCGGTCTCTGTACTAATGTTTTGATTTAATTCATTGGGTACTGTACTTACATCTGATTTACTCTGAATTATACTGTATGTGTTTGAAAATTTGGTTATTCTGAACAAGCTCTTTCATCTAATAAGAGCAAAAGCTTAATTGAACTGTTTGGTGCCTGTGAGTTTTATTTACTTTATTTATAATTTTATTGTTTTAAATAGAAGTTTTATTTTTATATGTATATATATATATATGTGTGTATGTGTGTGTGTGTGTGTGTGTGTGTGTGTGTGTGCAGTAGATTTATTAGTAGCATGCATTGACTGAGTGCCTTGATTTGGGGTAAATTTCAATGGTGGTTACAGTGGTCAAATTATATTACAGCTGAACTATAAGGGATTTAGCAAGTAATAAGATTAAGCAGCTCCAGTGTCTGCAAGGTTATCTCATTAATAAATGTTTTTAGCACTGAACTAAATGTAGTGATATATGAGCTAGTTAATAAATGTCACCCTTTCCAGGTAAATGCCTCCTGCATCTCAGACAACACTTTCTAATGGAATGAGGGAAATGAAAAAAAAATACGAGAATCTAAAAACCTAGAAGCAATGAACTACTTGGTGAAATGCTCATGGCTGATAAATAGAATCTCATATTTAAGGTATTGATCCTTCTTTTTCTTGTTATTATAGCTTCTGCAATGTTTTTCATAAATACACATTTTAAGTAATGAAAGTTTCATTAATACTGGCAAACAGCGGAGTTTATTTAACCTGCATTCAGCAACATTCTTAGATAAATAGTGTTAATTAACAATTTCTTTTTATCATGTTAACATTCTTAACAAGTACTCCATTCCCTCCATTGTTTCTATTTAGCAGTTGTTTAACTGTGCAATAATATATTAACAGTTACATGTAGTATATATTTACCAGAAGACATTAATTAGTTAAATGCAGAGTAAGATACAATAATGAGACATTAATTACCTGATACAAGGCAACTCCTGTTCATAATAAGATAAGAGATGCTAGTAGCATGTACGTTTAATAGCATGCAAGTGCTAATCATAAAATAAGCCATACCACAAAATACTTTATTACACTTATAGTTTAGGATTCTCCAAAATAAAAATGAATCAATTTAAAAAATAACCATTTGAAGAAGTTTCAAGCACCAGAAAAAATAAACAATTATTGATAAAGGAGAAAAATGTGTCCATCAGGTTAGACTACTTCTGGCAGTTTAGGTAGAAACTGTCTCATGTATGTATGCCACATGTGCCAACCACACACAAAAATAAAAGCAGATATTTACATATTTATTTATTTATTTATTGTATGCAGAGTAAAAGCAATACAATATAGTGACAGAACTGCCCTTCCCTCTCTAAGTGAATTTCTTGGCATTTATTTCTTGAATATGCAACAACTCATTTTGTGCCAATACCTTAAAGCCACATATTTTGAATAATTTTGGGAGGATAAACTACAAAGACTATGGTTTCTTCCTAACACACTGTTTAACCAGTGCGCTATCATTCTTGCATAATTTTAGAAATTTCTGAACCTGATAGCATAGCTTTTGCTGTGACATCTGATTTTTTTTTTTTGCTAATTATATTGCAATTGTCAAAAAACATCTTAAGGACAAGAAGAGAATAAGGGGAGAGGAGAGGGAAATAATTGTCACAGTCAGGCATCTGCAAATGCACATAACAAACCATTAGACCAGATTTAACAGAAAATAAAATTAAAATCCACCACCTTGCATATAAATCTAACAAGAGACAGGTCCTGCTCTAGATAAATATATTGAATAAGAGGCCATACATTTTCCCACCCAAGTATTTACCTATAAGTTAAGAATTCAAATGAAAATCAACATGACCTCCAAGTCTTCTCTAATAGGGTCATCACTTGCATACCTATGTAGCCAAAGGATGAACATTAGTATGTTACTGTGTTAAGAACCATCTGGCTTCTCTTAATACAGCATTCTGGTTATAACTGTTAACTCCAATTTATAAAATGCTGAAATCTGGCATTTCTCCACAACTTTCATAGAAACCAACCAAAAGCAATTACCAGCTCTTTAAATTTCATTCCAGTGAATACTTGGTCTTATGTATATTACCCATTCATCTCAGTTCCATTGATCATGCATCTTTAGTTCTTTGTCTAAACAATGAGTATGTCCTGCTTATTGGCAAAAGAAAGTCTGAAAACTTTGGCAGTTTTGGACCAAACATTTCATATATAAGATAAAGGGCCACTTGCAGATGCCCTCATAAATCCCACGTCCTTTCAATTAAAGCTATTTTGTTGTTTTGCTAAATTTTCTTCATATTATATTGTGTTACATTAAACTGTTATGGGACACAAATTAATAAACTGGCTGCAGCAGATTAACAGCTAGAGAGATCATGAATGGAGCAATTGAGTTGCCTTGTACTTGAATGCACATCCAGTATTGCAGGCTGTGAAAACATTTCTAAAGGCCAAAAATCTCACTACAATGACAACAAATACCCTCACCTTGTTATGAAAATGTTCTTACCCTCATTCTTAATGAGGCTTAATTATTCTGACTTGGCTGAACAAAGCCCGTGTCCTCAGTCCTGGCTAATTTGCAGCACATGCAAGACATCAGTTGCTTGCTGCTGGACAGCTGATTGGAACCACCATGTCTTATTCCTCCCTGAAAGGAAAGCCAGTACTGGCCATTCTCCATCATCTTTTGCCACCCAGCTCTGGCAGTGCCTCTACTGTTGTTTGAGTTTGGGTCATGTGGGTGAGAGACAGTGATCTGTTCCTCTACACCATGAAGCCAGACTTAACTTCACACACTGTCTTGTGCAAAATACATACTGGAATAAAGATGTAAATTAGATTATTAACTGCCAGTGTCCTCTTGTGTAATTTTATATATATATATATATATATATATATATATATATATATATATATATATATATAGTTTTATAACTTTGTTACCATAGTGCATGAGGTTTTCAGTTTTGTGTAAAACTTGTTAAGTCATACACTACTACTCACCAACTTAACGCTGCCTCTAATATTCGACCACCTACTACTGCAAACATTCTAAAGTTAGGAAGATCTATTTTAGCACCAAGTCGAAGAGTAAAAAGATTATGTGAACAAACCTTTAAGCAAAATATGCAATAAAGATCCAGGTATGCTAGAGGTTTTAATTTGTAATGCCTTAAGTATCCTGTATTAGAAACCCATGGTGTATCTGCAAATTACCTGTTATACAGTGCTATGCCCTTAAGTGATGATCTGCCTTTATTCCATGATCTTCCATTATCTATTGAAGATTCTAGCTTACCGGAGTATTTTAGCACCACAGATATTTTCAAAAAGAGAAGTTAGCATGACGTAAGTATTAAGGCTGCCTACATCGCTACCATTAGTGATGCAAAGATTGTTATTAGTATTACTATCATCTGGCTCACACATAATATTAACATTAGTCTGTGTTACACATTATACCATGAAGGTCAAATTAGAAGTCAGCACAACCGCACTATGCTCAAGAAAATGTGTGCAATTTTTTTTTTGAGAATTATAATGTGCGCTTACACTACATAAGCACAACTGCTACAGTTTTCTTAAGTTAAATAATTGGTTTGAATAAAAATTGAGTAACGTACCTTTAGAGTCTGAGAAGACAAACTCATCCCAAAGTCATGCATTGTGATGTTATAAGTGGGACTGCACTGCAGGAACATGGCAGTAACATGGCTGCTTTGTGCATAATCAGTAAACCATGCAGAATGTAGCAACTACATAAAAAGTTTGGCATTTTAATGTAACTTTAATGGCCTGCAAAATAAAAACGTTACTTTTTCCTGAAGGATTAATGCATAATAGAACAGTGTGATTTATGCAAAACTATATCACATTACTTGACTTAATGAATACAGGTGTAAAAATAAGGGTGCATGTATTCATTACATGTTAATGAATGGGAGCTAGAAGAAGTCTGTAGAAACAACTGTAATTTATATTATGGTTACATAATGGTTATATAATAAACCACTTAACCGTAATGCAATAATGATAGAACAAATGTGTGGTGTACAGACAATATTTCATTTCAATACATATTCAGGCTCACAGATTGATACACTTAAACAGTTGCAAGGTTGTCAGGGAAGTATGCATATTTTTATTCCATTGATAGATGAAGACAGTAAATTTGCTTTTGTAATTATGGGCCATGCACTAATGCATAATCAGCTGCTGCATATTAATAAAAATGCTGCTATTACACCATGTATTTTGACAGTCATGTACTGGACACTTGGGAAGTCACTGTAATACGTCAAGAGGAAACTTAACTGGATAGAATGAACAGCATAAGAGAAAATGGCTTTCCATCTGCTATTGACCATATGGTTCCCAAGATGACAATGTACATCTTATCATTTGTCTTTAAATTCCGTTCTCTGAAAAATTAGAACAGAATAAAACATAAACATTTCAATATAGTGATGACTGTGGTTGTAAATACAAATGAATGTCCTCATTGTGTGTGTGTGTGTGTGTGTGTGTGTGTGTGTGTGTGCGGGGGGGGTGCACATGTTTGTTGATAGACAGTGGACAAGATTCATTAACGGCTACACAAAGTGTAGCTATTGTCTTGGCAGCATGCCACAAACATGATAATGCACCATTTTGCATTCATTAAACTGCTCTACGTGACATGTAGAGCTGCCAAACAAAGGGGAATGGCAGAATATGCTAATGAAAGCTTAAACAGCAGAAGTACATGCAAATCAACCAATCCAATATGACGGAGTTAATCAGGAATCTATAAAGCAAACATGCAGTCATTGTAGCCAATTGCTCTGAACAGCAAAACGCCTTGGAATACAACACGATTGCACCTAAAAATACATGTTGGCGATTGCTGCTGCTATTAGTATTCTGTATGTGAGACTTGCTGCTGCTATTAGTATTCTGTATGTGAGACTTGCTGCTGCTATTAGTATTCTGTATGTGAGACTTGCTGCTGCTATTAGTATTCTGTATGTGAGACTTGCTGCTGCTATTAGTATTCTGTATGTAAGACTTGCTGCTGCTATTAGTATTCTGTATGAGACTTGCTGCTGCTATTAGTATTCTGTACGTGAGACTTGCTGCTGCTATTAGTATTCTGTATGTAAGACTTGCTGCTGCTATTAGTATTCTGTATGTGAGACTTGCTGCTGCTATTAGTATTCTGTATGTGAGACTTGCTGCTGCTATTAGTATTCTGTATGTGAGACTTGCTGCTGCTATTAGTATTCTGTATGTGAGACTTGCTGCTGCTATTAGTATTCTGTATGTGAGACTTGCTGCTGCTATTAGTATTCTGTATGTGAGACTTGCTGCTGCTATTAGTATTCTGTATGTGAGACTTGCTGCTGCTATTAGTATTCTGTATGTGAGACTTGCTGCTGCTATTAGTATTCTGTATGTGAGACTTGCTGCTGCTATTAGTATTCTGTATGTGAGACTTGCTGCTGCTATTAGTATTCTGTATGTGAGACTTGCTGCTGCTATTAGTATTCTGTATGTGAGACTTGCTGCTGCTATTAGTATTCTGTATGTGAGACTTGCTGCTGCTATTAGTATTCTGTATGTGAGACTTGCTGCTGCTATTAGTATTCTGTATGTGAGACTTGCTGCTGCTATTAGTATTCTGTATGTGAGACTTGCTGCTGCTATTAGTATTCTGTATGTGAGACTTGCTGCTGCTATTAGTATTCTGTATGTGAGACTTGCTGCTGCTATTAGTATTCTGTATGTGAGACTTGCTGCTGCTATTAGTATTCTGTATGTGAGACTTGCTGCTGCTATTAGTATTCTGTATGTGAGACTTGCTGCTGCTATTAGTATTCTGTATGTGAGACTTGCTGCTGCTATTAGTATTCTGTATGTGAGACTTGCTGCTGCTATTAGTATTCTGTATGTGAGACTTGCTGCTGCTATTAGTATTCTGTATGTGAGACTTGCTGCTGCTATTAGTATTCTGTATGTGAGACTTGCTGCTGCTATTAGTATTCTGTATGTGAGACTTGCTGCTGCTATTAGTATTCTGTATGTGAGACTTGCTGCTGCTATTAGTATTCTGTATGTGAGACTTGCTGCTGCTATTAGTATTCTGTATGTGAGACTTGCTGCTGCTATTAGTATTCTGTATGTGAGACTTGCTGCTGCTATTAGTATTCTGTATGTGAGACTTGCTGCTGCTATTAGTATTCTGTATGTGAGACTTGCTGCTGCTATTAGTATTCTGTATGTGAGACTTGCTGCTGCTATTAGTATTCTGTATGTGAGACTTGCTGCTGCTATTAGTATTCTGTATGTGAGACTTGCTGCTGCTATTAGTATTCTGTATGTGAGACTTGCTGCTGCTATTAGTATTCTGTATGTGAGACTTGCTGCTGCTATTAGTATTCTGTATGTGAGACTTGCTGCTGCTATTAGTATTCTGTATGTGAGACTTGCTGCTGCTATTAGTATTCTGTATGTGAGACTTGCTGCTGCTATTAGTATTCTGTATGTGAGACTTGCTGCTGCTATTAGTATTCTGTATGTGAGACTTGCTGCTGCTATTAGTATTCTGTATGTGAGACTTGCTGCTGCTATTAGTATTCTGTATGTGAGACTTGCTGCTGCTATTAGTATTCTGTATGTGAGACTTGCTGCTGCTATTAGTATTCTGTATGTGAGACTTGCTGCTGCTATTAGTATTCTGTATGTGAGACTTGCTGCTGCTATTAGTATTCTGTATGTGAGACTTGCTGCTGCTATTAGTATTCTGTATGTGAGACTTGCTGCTGCTATTAGTATTCTGTATGTGAGACTTGCTGCTGCTATTAGTATTCTGTATGTGAGACTTGCTGCTGCTATTAGTATTCTGTATGTGAGACTTGCTGCTGCTATTAGTATTCTGTATGTGAGACTTGCTGCTGCTATTAGTATTCTGTATGTGAGACTTGCTGCTGCTATTAGTATTCTGTATGTGAGACTTGCTGCTGCTATTAGTATTCTGTATGTGAGACTTGCTGCTGCTATTAGTATTCTGTATGTGAGACTTGCTGCTGCTATTAGTATTCTGTATGTGAGACTTGCTGCTGCTATTAGTATTCTGTATGTGAGACTTGCTGCTGCTATTAGTATTCTGTATGTGAGACTTGCTGCTGCTATTAGTATTCTGTATGTGAGACTTGCTGCTGCTATTAGTATTCTGTATGTGAGACTTGCTGCTGCTATTAGTATTCTGTATGTGAGACTTGCTGCTGCTATTAGTATTCTGTATGTGAGACTTGCTGCTGCTATTAGTATTCTGTATGTGAGACTTGCTGCTGCTATTAGTATTCTGTATGTGAGACTTGCTGCTGCTATTAGTATTCTGTATGTGAGACTTGCTGCTGCTATTAGTATTCTGTATGTGAGACTTGCTGCTGCTATTAGTATTCTGTATGTGAGACTTGCTGCTGCTATTAGTATTCTGTATGTGAGACTTGCTGCTGCTATTAGTATTCTGTATGTGAGACTTGCTGCTGCTATTAGTATTCTGTATGTGAGACTTGCTGCTGCTATTAGTATTCTGTATGTGAGACTTGCTGCTGCTATTAGTATTCTGTATGTGAGACTTGCTGCTGCTATTAGTATTCTGTATGTGAGACTTGCTGCTGCTATTAGTATTCTGTATGTGAGACAGGCTTTAAATCAGGGTGCTGCTGCTGCTGCTGGATCTTGGGCAAGAAGAAGAAGGAGAAGGATGTTTAAATCACTTTTGACTAATCATGGTCTGCATGATATATAAATTGCTGAGAGATACAGGGTGACAGTGAAACCCTGGAGGAACTATGCAAATTCTGTCTGCCACCTCATTGATTGGGAGGGTGGCCTAATGGTTAACGTGTTTTCCTTACAAACGCAAAGTGCAAGGTTTGAGTCTCACAAGGGATAATTGGCTAGGCTTACAACGGCTTGCAAGGGCAGTTAGCTTAGTACTAATCTATGAACCTATGAACTACCTTAGGCCCAAGGAAAATTGTGGAGAACCCATCCCAGTGTAAAAAAAGAAGTAACAAATGTATATGTATCATTACATATACTAGCTACTGGTATTTTCCAGAGACCCACAAGGGATATATTGGGGTGTCACAGGCATTGACGTTTTGAATATTACAGCAGCTTTTAAATGCAGTGCTATTACATACAAAGAATCACATCTGTTTCCCAACACCCCACAGGGGAGAGCAAGAACTATACAGAAATTCTATGAAATAACACACTTCACTGAAGTATTGGGGGCCATAGGCTGCACACACAGAGAAATAAAAGCCTCACCAGAAGAACAGTGAACATCTACATCAACAGAAAAGATGTCCGCTCTATAAACTGTCATGCTGTCTGTAATTCCCAAGGGATCATCTACAATTTCTAGGCAAGTAACCTAGGTAGTTTCCTTTACTCACATATATGGCACACCTGCAAGATGTACACCTGGTTTGCTAGGGGTGAGATGTCTCAGGAGCATAAAGAAGGGTATGCTTGTAATGAAGTAGAAACTTGTCCCCATGAGAAACCCACACATCCCCACTGAGCAAGGATCCAATAAGGCCCACACTCAAACTAGGAATATCATAAAATATGTATTTGGATTGCTTAAATTGCGGTTCCTGTGTTGAGGCAGATCAGGAGGTGCAATGCAGTATGACTCAGGAACTTCTGCAGAAATACTTACAGTCTGTATTGTGTTACACAATATAATTATCAAGGAAGAGCGTCAACAAGGACAGCAAGGGGCAGGACCACAGTTTCAAGGGGCACATTCAGGGCCAGCAGCAGGTGCAGACAAGGAGTCTGAGGAAGAACCACCAGCTGCAGATGGTGCTGGCAGATGGAGATATGCACAATATTCTCTGGCTCTGGTTAAGAGGCAAAAGATAG
Organism: Protopterus annectens; assembly: GCF_019279795.1. Taxonomy (NCBI): domain Eukaryota; kingdom Metazoa; phylum Chordata; order Ceratodontiformes; family Protopteridae; genus Protopterus; species Protopterus annectens. Next base: position 1,040,976,917 of record NC_056731.1, read on the forward strand.
CAAACACAATCCCTACCTAGGTCAAAGCCTAGGATCCCACACACATACATATAGGAAAATTGATTCCTGTCAAACTCCACAACCTTTACTTAACTGTGTAATGGCTGTGTTCTAATAGCATTAGACAGGGACATCCTCCAAGGGCTCAGTTGTTACCTGTGGTAATGACAAGGTAAATGTGGAACCTGTAAAGAAAAAAATAAATATAGAACTGATTACTCTCTTATGGAACTATGTATATGCCCCTAAGCACAACATTTGTCTGAGATATACATTTATGTCAGTGATATCTCCTATGTCAGATTTTTGCTATATACAGTTACATAGTAGAACCAATACTGTACATCAAGCATTTCAATTGACCACTGTCTATAAAATATGGAACAGGTCAATTATGCCCTCTCATACATCTCAATTGTACAGATTTCGCAGAATGTTCAGATTTGTGCCACACACTTTTGGTCCATTTTTCATAAAATTGTGGTTTTCTGGCAAATCCTTGGCAAATCTTTCAAGATTAAGGTCCAAAAATCATGACAGACATTTGAGTTTCAGACTTTATATCTTTAAGAAAATTCATGCTAATGCAAAACTTTTTAAGTTTGTAAGAGTTATATTTAAAAATTGTCCTTATTTTTGGTCCTTTATTTCCCCCCATTATTTATTCTGTTGTCCAGATATCTTACTTTAAGAGGTTGAGAGTTATGCCCTCATATGCACAACTACACCAAAAAGCAAGGGTGAAGTGCTGAATGTTTCCACTGCTTTACTAGCAGTACTAACTCAAATACAATGAGGTTCAACAATGATATAACCAATCATTCAGAAAAGAGTAGAAACAAGAAATCAAAAACTTCTCATCTGAAATACATACTGATAAATACACACTTGTGAGTAAGCAAGCAGTAGCTAGCCATTGCATGCAACAGACATATATGCAGCCCTGAGTCACAAAGACATTTGCAAATGGCAGGGCACAGTCATCATCATTTGTATAAGGTATGTATGGTGGAGGTAGGAGGGCAAAGCTGACACAAAAGAAGTGAGTTTGTGCAAGTAAGAAAAACACATAGCTATAAGACTATAAAATGCCAGTAACAACATATGTATAACACTAAACAATACTGTTTAGATAGCTTGCATGTGTGTGAGGTGGTATAGACAAGTTATTTTTTTTTCATTGTGTGTGTTTGTGTATGTGTGCGTGTGTGTGTGTGTGTGTGTGTGTGTGTGTGTGTGTGTGTGTGTGTGTGTGTGTGTGTGTGGGGCTGGCTGCAGGAATACAATCAAGTACTGTGCTAGTACAATGCCCTGGCTCCTTGGACAAGTGTGAGCTGTGCATGGTAAAGTAGTCAGGCTAACTTTGTTGCCCCAACCACAAGAACCACCTATGCCAGAAGCTGCAGTGCTACTTCCTTGAACTTGGCTAAAAGTTGGGGTGCTACCTGAATGTGAGTGAAGTCTACTGGATGAGCTCTACTCATGACCACATTCTGCACCACATCCTCATTGCCTAACACATCTGGGTGTGAACAGTGCAATCACTGACAGAGTAGTGGAGGTAGTGTCACTATGGGAGTTGGATCTTGCACAGCCACATCTGCTAATACCAGAAGTAAGGTGCACATGTCTGCCCAACCTCCACTAAAATGTGCTTCATCACAGACACTGCCCAGACCAGTGTGTCATTCATCGTGTCTCTTCTGAGGCCCTGGAGGAATGTGCTGTGCTCCTACTATGGTCCTACACATATGTTTGATGGCACCTAAAGACTCACCAGCTACAGGAGGAGGGTAGACAGCAGGCCTCATCTGAGCACCTCTAACAACTCTCCTGTGTGGCATCTCACCCTCATGAAGGCTATGGGGACAAGCAATCAACCCTGCAGAGTAACCACACTACCTTGATCAATTATGTCACCCCTCATCCTGTCCTATATCAGAGGTCTCCCTGACATAGACATGCATAGGCATACTGACTGTGTCCAATATATGGGCAGGACATGTGTAAGCCACAACCCAGTATAAGGTTGACCCTCTGCACCCCCCAGACAGTGCCACTTCATCACCACCACCGCCATCATCATCATCATCATCATCGGAGGCTATCAATACCCTGACATCAGATGGTAGAGGTTCCACAGTTCTCCTATCAGGTTAACCTATGATGACAAGCAATAAACATAATAAACAGAAAAATAGAGAATAAAGTTAATCATATATTTTATACAAAAGGTATGTTAAACTAACAGATGTTAAAGCAACACAAATATTATTCTTATTTAGAACTGAATTTACCTTATATACAGTAACAGCAATAAGCAAATGTGTGCTTACCATGAGCAGGCGACCTTTAAGCATGCAATGTCCCTGGATGTGAGAAAGAGAAAAGAATGAAGGGTGATAAGTATCACAATGCAAATGAAACAAGAAAAAGAAAACAATCCCCTTTACATGTGGAGATTAAGAATATTCTCATGCAAAAAGTTAGTGAACAGTCTCCATTCTCAAACACCTTCCTCTATTTCTGTATTACTGTGTCCTCTGACTTACATTTCTCTCTCTCTCTCACTCTCTCTATCTACCTATATATATATATATATATATATATATATATTTGGGTGTACTTTTGAAGAACTAAAGTTCACTACTTCGAACTTCAAAAGTACACCCACACTAATGCAAAAGTGCACTTTCATGAAAGTGCACTCTCACAAACCCGCTAGACCGAATGGACTAGCAGTCATGGACCTTAGGGTTAGGGCACGGGTTAGGGTAAGGGGATAGTTAGTAGGGCTATCCTGTTACATTGACCCGTGCCCTAACCCTAAGGTCCGTGAATATCGCGCCACAGTGGAAGACATTCCAAATTGGGCTATGTCCTCCACTGTGGTGCGATAGACATGGACCTTAGGATTAGGGCATGGGTTAGGGTTAGTGGGATAGTTAGTAGGGCTATCCCCTTACCTTGACCTGTGCCCGAACCTTAAGGTCCGTGACTATCACACCACAGTGGAGGACATAGCCCATTTTTCAATGTCCTCCATTGTGATGCGGTAGTTTCGATCTAGTGAGCTTAAGCAAAACTGCACTTTCGTTAAAGTGCATTTTTGCTTAAGTGGGGATGTACTTTTCCATTTCGTAAAAGTGAATTTTTGTTGTAGGAAAATACACCCATACATATATATATATATATATATATATATATATATATATATATATATATAAATATATATATCAGACATTTAAAAAAAAAAAAATATATATATATATATATATATATATATATATATATATATATATATATATACACTTTCCTTGTACTATAGGTTCCTATAGGTTCCTATATTATACACATCTATATATATATATATATATATATATATATATATATATCAGACATTTAAAATATATGCATATAAAGATAAAACAATGATACTTGCGTTTTGCATACCTGGAAGTTCTGCTTGAGACACATTGGGTCTGTCATCCACATCTACACCAACAGCAAGCATTCTATGTGAACCCTCTGCCAAGTTATCTGGATCTCTGACAGTGGACAGGAACTCCTCTGCTTCAGTTAGTTGTGGTTTGATAGCAGGGCCAAAACCGATAGCAACCTGTTCCCAGGCTACTGTGCAGCTGCCCTACAGCAGCCAGAAGTTATCATATTACTAGTCTGATGTCATATCTGGGAGTAACTTCTCCCATGCCTTCTGACAGCACTCATATCATTGACCACCTGCTGCTGTATCCTCTCTTGGGCAGATTGGTCACCTCTAGCTCTCCCTAAGAGAAAAGCTCCATGGCAGTGTAAGGAGTGGATAATGGCTTCAAGCCGGGTTAATGACCTCGTTTTCTGCATCAGTGTGGTAGCCTGTGGGGTACAGTTTTCTTCTTTTATGCCATATCACTGTGTGAGATGAAACATGAAGAAGGCATATAATTAAATTTAAAATGCACGGACAGGATGGCTGTAAACTCAATTATGTATGAAAGTATCATCCATTACGCACATAGTAATTTAAAAGGTAATGATGCCTATGATTACACACAAATTAGGACAGACTCCACACCAAAAAATATTCTAAATGAAACATCAACAACAATCTTTAACAGTTCTGTAATACAGATAGCACAGCTTTGTGTAACCATGTAATAAATCACAACATTAACAATAAAAATTCACAATGTGGGAAAAATGTAAGACAACTATTGTGTCACCAATGCTGCTATGGATTGGAGTCAGATAGAAATCATAAACATAACACATTTTTCTTTGTGCTAAGACATGTAAAAATGCCACATCAGCAAAAAATGTATAATGCACTCATCCACAATAATTGTGCAAATAGCGGTTCAATGCAACCTACTAAATATAAGTCAGGTAGCACTCTGAAGAATACTTTTTGCAATGAAGACTTAACATATCTCTTGGTTATACCAATGGTAAAGGGCTAAAGATAAATTTTAAGATAAAAAATGATTTGGAGTAAGCATTGCAATTCACCATGTAATGTTGCAAAAAAGGCATTGTGTAAGAAATAACCTCATACCTTGACAATAAAGCAGTGTACGAAATTGTTAATTTTCCAAATAATGTGTTTATGTAGCAGTATCACACTCTTGGATCCAAATAATCTCCCCTTTATGATACAAGTGCACTAAGTACATGATTACCTTTATATAGTGCAGAGTCAGCCCTGTGAGTACTGTGAGTATGCAAATGAGGTGCCAAGTCATTAGCATTCCTGAATACAACACTCTGCACTACATGTTTATATGCACATGCCATAGCACTGCAATAATGAACATTGAGAAGTGCTACCCGCCAGTGGCTTCCAGGTGTCTATGATTAGTCTGACTGTAGGAACAATCAGCATTTCACAAGCTCCCCTCATTGATGTACACTTACTGAGGGTCAGTCAAGCAGAACAGACTAAGCCAAATATCCGAAAGTACATTGAGTGAGTTAGGACAGCAACATTTCTAACATTCAAATGTTGAGTTAAATGTCCACAGTTACTGCCCCTTACTAAGAAATGTTTTCATATTCAAGGGAGTACATTAACCATTGATACAAATAACATATGCATTAAAGCTAAGATAGAATTGTTTTTAAGAAAACATAGATAAAGGAATGAGGCAACATAAAAAAGAAATGAATACACCTGTAGTGCTTGCTGTCTTTGTTTAATACCGTATGATTACATGGGTATCGAAACAGTTGGTAATATCACAATTGTCCAGAAATCTACTGCCAAATTAGAAAGGACAACATTCATAACTTGTTTCTGTTGCACTTTTAGTGTGATTTGATAAAGTGTCACATTTTCAGTTTACATAAACACTTTTTCTCCTTGTCAATATATGTCTTTGTCTGTGGAAAAGATGGGAAATACTCTTCAATTAATGTAATTAATACAGTGGTTTGATTGTTCAGAGCCATAGATGTTCCTGTTGCAAGATCACATTTTTAAAACATTATAAATGTACATTTAAGTACTTGTTTGAGACTGTTTTTTCTTTTATCATTTGTGTGTCATTTGTGATTGCAGTCCTTTAACTGGCAGTGGTCACTAGCAGTGAACAGCAGGTCACTTCCCAAGGTAGAAACTGACAGTTTTTATTTGGACTGTCATCAGTAGTGCAGTTATGAGTGACTGGCATTGTTATGCTTTCCTCAGCAGTCTGGGCAGTCTTTAGTAAAGAAATTGAAGCTGTCACACACATATCTCAGTGGCATAATGTGTTGAGAAACAGTACAGCTAATGCAGGGTTCAAAACCAGTTCCTAGATCATTTTATTGAGGGAGGTCATAATAAATCTTGACACTCATTTTGGTGTTTGAATGTGCTGATGTGGAAACTCAAGTAAGGTTAGTATTGACTAAAAGTGACAGATATGTCATTTGACATTATGTCAATATTAATTATGTGTGCTGTGTAAAAAATTAAAGAATTTTTGCTGTTCACTAATCCTTTTCTATTCCTGTGGTATTAGGTAATATTCAGACATTGTGAGACATACATGATAGTACTGATGTGGCAAGGAAACATGAGAAGGCTGGATGTGTCAATGTAATGCAGTAGTAGCTCTGCTCATTGCTAGATATACACTGTGATTCATTTCATGTCTCACCAAATTATCCAAAAAAAAACTTGTGAATAATTCTCATACATATTGGCTTCTGCATTTGCTTGGCAGTGTGAAATATATGTTCATGATTTAAGGAAAAAAGTGAACATTTTAGTTTAGGCTACTTTAAGTAGTGCAAACCAGCTTGGTGGCTTTGCACAGCTGTCAGCACTCTGGATAGTATACATTGAAGAAAATACATATGTCAGATAACATTCTCTGTGGCACAAGGTGCATGTGCAGTCAGCTTGAAGAAGTGATAATTTTATATACAGTGGTCTTAATAGATATTAAATCACAGTCTGTGGTAACTTTATGTTGTTTAAAAAGCAAATTTTGTCACTATTGCTAATAATGTGAGCTTTTGTTTGTCCATCTTCACATTACTTCTCATTAACTATAAGTTTAATAACGTGTTCCACAAAATACATTTTTGATGTTGCAATTTGACGTGAGGAGTATGAATGTCATGTGAATGCACTTCTTGCTCTGGTCATTACTACATATAGCTACTGAATGCATTTAATTTGCTGTCAGCTTTTTTCTATATCATATATATTTTTTGTCATGCCTTTTCCATTTGCTCTTCACCTGGCTGCATGCAAACACAGTTCACTACCTAAGTACAAAGGTGAAACATTTAGTTCTGGCTGCCTTTTGTAGACCAAACTAGCCTGGCAGCATGTCATGGCCATTAGCACCATGGATATTAATTACTGCAGAGAATGCACCCAAAAAATGCCCAGCTCTATGGCACAAGGTGAAAATGAAGTGAATTGGGTGAAATAAGGCACATCGTGCATTGTTCACATCCTTTTTATAGATTGCATTGCAATTCTTCAAAATATGCATTTTTTTTCCTTTTACTTTGCATTTGTTCTCTGCTTGACAGTGTGCAAACATGTTCAGTACTTAACGGAAAAAGTGAACAATTTAGTTTTGGATGCCTTATGTAGCACAAATATACCTGGTGGCATTACATGACCAGTAGAATTCTGGATAGTGATGAAAATATTCCTTGTCTGTAACTTTCTCTGAGCACAATGCTTAAATGAAGTAGACTGAAACAAATAAGCACATGCTGCATTGTTTAAAGCCTGTTTAGAGATCACATTTAATTTTTTTTTAATCTGCACTTGCTATTCACTTGGCAGCTTGCAAACCTGGTACACTACTTAAGGAAAAGTGAACAATTTAGTTTAGGATGCCTTAGGAAGTGCAAACATGCCTGGCAACAATGCACTTTCCTCAGCACTTTGGGCAATACTGAGTAGAACATTTTAGCTGCTACTACCCTAGCTGTGTTGCTCAAGGTATAAGTGGATTGAGTTTAGATAAGGAACACAGTTAAGGAAGGGTTCAAATCCACCTAAACAATATTTTTACAAAGGGTGTAAAAATCCTATTTTTCACAATATTTTAATTAGGACTGTAAAACTAAGGAAACTAAAGAAACTAAAGAAAAATGATAATGCTAAACATGTTTATTGCAAGTAATATATCAGTAATGCTTGCATAAGTAAACTTTTCTTTTTAGCATATATTAATAATGCTTTGCATATAACGTCTAGCAAATGCATGACCAATTTCTTAAACATGGCAATAATGACATTTAAAATGCACTTGCATGTGTACAGTGAGCACAATACTTTTATTATAATCATCATGACTCATTACATGTCCCAGTGATGTGTTTAGGACAATTATGCTTTGTCAAGTATGTATGTAAAATATCTTATCCTGTATTACTCTGCTCATTCAACTGCATCCAGCTGAAATATATTTATAAAAGGAAAACTGGCTTGAATGCCTTCCCAAGACTAATTAAAATCACATACATACAGTCATCTCTGAAGTGCATCTGCATTCATTCTGAAATTAGTATATCCCTTACTATGATGCTTAAAAGAAAGTTCTTCTGTGGCAATGTCAATTAATAAGATAAGATTTCATTTTTACATGCTTTATCCCATGGGTTCAATTCCAAGCTGGCACAGGCATCACAATATATCACAATTCATCCTCTTTCTTCTTAAAAAAATGCATGGATTAAAAGCCAGGCCATTATGCAATCCATCATTGTACATTGGAATCTGTGTCAATAGGTTCAAAATCTTTCATGGCAAAGCTCAATGCCATGTTTCACACCTCTACTGCTATGTAATGTAAGTAATGCCAATGTATCTGCCAAGAAATCCATCTACTTTCAATTCTGTAAATGCAGATGGCAAGACTATGCATCTTTGCTCACAACTAGTTAAACACCATATCTGAACAGGACACCAATTAAGACATATTTTATTAGCTTGACTTTGCAGACATGGCTGCTGAGGGAGTGAATGGTGTTAAGCAGAGGTACAATGTTGAGAAGTCCAGGATATTTGTGGCACTCCAACTCTGCATGAAGTGCTACAGCCGAAGGCTACCACAGGGGGAATATACCAGGTCTCAGTATAACGGTGAGGCTCTGAATAGCCTAGCAAAGGCTGTCTCCAGTGCAACTGGCATTCCATACACTGATGAACAATGTTGCCACCACTATAGTGACCTAAAGAAGTGCAAGCAGGTCCTCCTAACCTGATGAGAGACTGAATTTAGGACAGCAAGCACCTACCAGATGTTTAAGTATACTGAACCCTAACCTGTCTATGATATGGCATTAATCATCTAGACAGCTGATGCAGTTACTCATGAGTAATGGATTAAGGCTAGAAGAGCTATGTGGAGGAAGATGCAAATAAATAAATAACTCCCAAATGCTAAAGGTGGTCTGTCACAAAAACAGTCAATATTGGCAGAAAAAAGACAGAAAATCCACCCAAGGATGGCCAATCAACGAAATCCACAAGTGTTCCAATTAAAATGTAGTCCTTTAATATGAATAAAACTTCGACTTGAAAATAAAATGAAAAATAAAAAAGCTCAAAACTGTCCCTTGAAGATATCTGTTAAGCGCTTTCGACTGTTGTCTTCCTCAGATCGTATAAGACACTAGGGACTTCCATTTCCTTTTATATATGAAATTCTATACTGTTTGACCAATCACCATTGATGAATACTTGACAACATCCAATCCTATCTTGTTATCTCAAGATTAATTTGCATGTAATCAAGATCTGAGGAAGAAAACAGTCAAAAGCACTTATCGGATATCTTCAAGGGACAGTTTTGAGCTTTTTTATTTTTCATTTTATTTTCAAGCCAAAGTTTTATTCGTATTAAATGACTACATTTTAATTGGAACACTTATGGATTTCATTGATTGGCCATCCTTGGGTGGATTTTCTGTCTTTTTTTCTGCCAATGTGGAGGAAGATGGGGATTGAACAGCCAACAAGGGAATACTCATCGTCTTGTAGGAAATGTTAGTTGTAGTCATCCGATCACAAGAAGAAACTGGAAGGCTGCAAAGCACTGAAATCACTGGGCATTGGACATACTCCAAAATATGTCACAAAATATAACATGTTTAAAAGATATCTTTTTAACATAAAATGAATACCAAAATGAAAGTCTGAAAGAGTGGTGCTCCCATTTGGTTTATATTCTACATGAAAATGTATTCATCAGTAACATCCTTCCTTCACCTTACCGCATACACATGTTATAACAGGAAGGCACTTTTAACAGAAGCACCACTAACTGCTAGCTGATTTGGTAGTGTGTATCATATGCCAGAATTTTAACATTAGAAACCAACAAATCCTGGCTCTAGAGTAATAGCACACACCACTTATAACCCAAAAATAATAAACAATGTAAAATAAATGGAGCCACAGCCAAAACCAAGATAGTTAGTATGAAAATAGTTGAAGTAACATCTTCCCATTTAACATATATAGGCTTATGAGCAGATCCCCTATCAGCTTATTATGTGTTCAAAACATAGATGCCAAGAAATTCATCTCTAGAATTCCATGTACTGCTAATTAGAAAACAAAATGCAGTGTTTTGCTTGATTTCAAAGCTGTAAAGTACTTAGCATCTGATAGGCAGAAACATTCCGTAATATATTAAAAGTCAATTATATTACTGGTACAGACATCAGGCAGCAACAAATTTCTTTTTAATTCTGCCATTGCTGTTTGCTGGTCAGTACAGACATATTTGACTGCCTACTTGATTTTAACAAGTGAAGCAATTAACATTTATTAAGATGGGGGGTAATTCAATAAACTCTACATGGAGCAATTCTCAGTGTAGGAATAGTGTAGCAGCCTGAACACCAAATATGGCCGCTGAGCGATCCGGGAAACAGAGCTGGGGGCGTGCATGAGCATGCAGACACTGTGTGAACACAGAGGTGTCCATAGAATGAAAATCACCTCATCTGCTGGTGAAAACCATGCAAATAAGGTGATTTTCTGATTCAGGAAGCAGAAAGGCATCCATGTAGGTGCCATGTCAACAGAAAAATGTACGCAGTTACAAACCGTGTACCATACTATAAAATTTAAACAGGGGCTGTAACAGCCCAAATAAAAGATTGTATATGTCAGAGTAGCCATGCAAATCACCAAAACTATGGCCATTGAGTTGAAACTTTTTTAATACATATGCTATGTTTAAGTAAAGTTATTACATTATAGTGGCCAGCATGCAGAGTCATACAATGGTAGGTTATAGTGGTAGTTAAGGTGTAGTGCTGTATCCAGGGTATATTCAGTTAGGTATATGTAAATGAGCCAGGGTTATTGAATAGCAAAAAGGGCCACCATGTCCATAGGTACTAACTGTGGTAGGGATAGAACTGTGTTGGTGTAGGCAGAACAGACAGCTAACATTAAAAGGGGGTGTGTCACGGGATGCTTAAGTGGATTGGAGCTTAGCGGTGCCTGTTTATGCTCAGCTAAGCAGAGGTATGTGTCTGAGACTGCTAAGCTACACTTAGCCCCAAAGCACATGTTTTAGCTAGTTAAAGAAAAGCTAAGCATGACCGTGTACAGGGGAGGGTCTAAATTGCTGAGCAATATTTATACTAGCACTTCAGGTTTGCTCAGAGTGTCACTGGGCTTAGCAATGGAAGAAACTGGAAAAAAAAAGGAAATAGCTTGAGCAAGCCAATCAAGTATAACAGACTGATAAACCCTATTCCACTGGCACTGGCTCATCCCAGAACAGGCTAAACCAAAAAGAAGACTGTTTGCAGGGGCCAAGCACCCTCCCGCTGCTGTGCCACCACACCTCCTACTAATTATATATACTAACTCCAAGACTATGCAATCCCTGAGGAAGGGAATATTCTCCTACCTACCCTGGGATTATTTTTTTATATTGAACAAGAAACATCTTTATTAAATGATCACATATGTCATAGGGAATCATACATTTATATAAATAAAAACATACCATATTGACATAATTTTGGTTACAAACATTATACATCACAAACCGTATTGACATAATTTTAGTTGTGAACATTATACATCACTTATAACCTATCCAGTCAGTCAGACATTACATAGCTCATTCAAATCCTGCCTTCTATTAAACCTCATTCCTCCTCTGCATGTATTGTTCCCACAATTCCCATTTTTATATGTAATTTGATCCTGCCCTTTTCTAAAGATTCCAATTCCAGTTGTTTAGTCTCTGTTCCCTACTCTGGGATTATTGATCTCAGACAAATGCCAACCATCTGTTTCTATCAACCAAATGGTGTCAACCAAACAGACGTCAATATTGTATTCGATGAAATGGAACTCAGTGGTCATACCAAAATGAGCAAATGGAAATCTGAAAAATCAAATGAATCACTGCTTAATACAGAAACCACAGCAGCAGCAGTAATTTCCTCTTGAAAATAGTGACTGGGAAGTTCAACATCAGAAAGTTGTACTTGACCAGATGGAACCCCATCTGATTTGCGCTCAGCAAGGTTTAGCTTCAAAACCGAATGGAAACAAAGCAATTTAAAAGATATCGATTTGAAGTTTCAATTCTCCTCACCATAGCATTCCAGCCCTGGAATTCATATCACTAGTTCTGAAGGCACACCAGTCATTTAAACCCTTGAATGAGTCATTATTGTTGTTACCGTAAAAGTGCCATCATTCCAGTTTTGTAAACTATTCAAAGAGTTAACCCGAAAATTACAGCCCAGCTGATGTTTGCTCAAGGTTTCTTTAGATGCATATGAATTGCATATGCAAATTCTTCACGTGCTTTAATCATTGTTTTCGTCAGAGCTCCTTTTCTTTAATCCGGAACAAAGATTTAGCCATAACATTCCTGAAAACGACTTAGTTATAAACTTCAACAACAACAATAACAATTATTTATTTAGTCCCAGCATAGACCACAAGCTCACAAAGTAATGTGAAAGCCATAGTGAATGCAATCTGTGTTGTTCTGGATGCCACAGCTGATGTTCTGTTAACAGACAGTCTCTGTAAGAGTAAACAAAGCGCAAATTATTACACATCTCAGCAAAGAAGGCTATGGTTGATGGGATTATCAATTCTGAATTGCCAATTCACCCACTGCATGTCTTTGAAATGTGTGAGGAAAATGGTATACCCATAGAAACTCACAAGAACATAGAAATGACATGCAGATTCCACACAAAAATCAACCCAGCCAAGAATCAAACCAGCAAAGCTCTTGTTGAAAGGCAAAAATGCTACTCATTGAAATACTATGCTACCTTTTTTTAATTTTTTTTTACTGATGAGCTAATACATTTGCATTTCATGGATGTTTTGTTGTTTCTTAGCATGGTTCTTTAGGGCTTTTTTCTCCATCCTAGACAAAATATATGCTTTGAACAGTTTCTTGGTCAAGCTGGCATTTAGCTCCTGACAACTGGAACATGAGGAAATTGCCTAAAGCTTTACAAAATTGGACAGTTGCAGGGAGTAAGACCTGTATAGCTTAAGGTACTGTGGCAGTGGTCTGTAAGAACATCTACAGTTAGAGCAAGTTTACCTATACAACTGCACTAAGCATAAATATTTCTTGCACATGTCTGCAAATTATATTACATTAAATTATCTCCCTTTCCAAGTGTATTGGCTATGGACAATAAGCATGTAAGTATCATACTGCAAAATCTCCCCCCCTTAAACTATTCACCAGGCTAAAATACCTTTGTAACTTTGCATAATATTAAGTTGACTGATACTGCCTGCACTGTTTTTAGTGTTAAATTAGTGAGAATTAGTTTACTGGTTCCTTCTGGTAGCAGATGAAAGTTGTTTTTTATTTAACTTTTAAATACTCAGTAGCAAGTTCACCCAGACATTATTCTAAATTAACTGAACTGCAAGCAGTTATAATCACTCCTCCCCTGTGAGTCATTCCTGTCGGTATCGTGGACCAGCGCTTCTTCATAACTTCTGTAGCCAGCCTTATTGAGATGGGTATCTTGAGACTATTTAAGAATTGCCTCATGCTGACTGATGATCACCTATTACTCAAACAGCATAACACAACACAGTATGTGAGAAATGTACATATATAAAGTCCTTGGACACAAAAATCTCACACACAGTAAACTCAGACACCAAAATCGTCAGCAGTACACCACATGCCAAACCCCACCAAGGCCATCACAATTTACATAATCCATCCTATGCTGAGGTTTTAAAGACTGACTTGCTTAAACCTCAAAACCCTCAAAGTACAACACATGCACAAAGCACACTCAACAAGTTAGGCCTACCTTCTCTCATTGCACACAGATTCCCAATGTCATGGATGCTATGCCTGTAATGCAGGCATTGACCCAAACAACTATGCTTGTTATACCTAACACCATTGTAAGACATACAGACCTGCCTCTTACCAGGCTGAACAAGGAAAAAGTGATGGTTAGTTGCTTGTCTGGTGCCATAATCCATTAGATTACACATGCACTCAGTTGCTTGAACAACAGGTACCAGTAGTTTACACTGATGTTCAGTGACTTGATACATACCTCCCTGGACTGTATGAATATTGGATATGATATAATGGAGCTCTCAGGATGTGTTTCAGGCAGGTATGAGCATTGCATTGAGCAGCATTCTATCTTTTCCAAGAATGATGCTGTAATATGAGCAAAATAAATAAATAAATAATTGAATTCAATAATTGGCTTAATTTTTGGTGTCATTCAAAGAGAGTCTGATATTTGTCAGCCTGGGAGGATATGATCCACAGACCACTCTGCTTCAAAAGAGATGGCCTGCATCTGCCATCAGAAATACTAAGTTTAGGGATCAAAATCTCTTCTGCATAATCAGCAGTATGGCTTGGGGGGAGAAGTAATTCTCACAAAAGATACCGCTTTTCCAGAGCAGCAGTGTTTCTCACAGAGTATACTGTTAGTCTGGAACAGACTCCTCATCAACATAAAACAATCCTCATTCCTATCCATATTCAAACATAACTTGGATCTATGGATGAGAAAAGAAAAAATACCTCAGTACTGCCCTCTGTGGATGGAGACAGCTCTTATGTTTATTATCTCATGCATAGTTCCCCTCAAATTTTCTATGACGTGATCCCAGACATTTTAATTACTGACCGTAAGACCAATGCCACACTAAATGAGATAGGTTAATTCAAGCACCAAAAAGAAACTTGATTAAGCTTAAAATGGCCTGCAGGGCAGCTAGCCTATTACTTACCTATGGGCCTATAACCTATGAACTAAGTTATGAATATTAATGAAAAATGTATAAATAAATGAATAAAATACAACAAATAAATAAATAAACACATCAATGCATGTTAGTATGTAACACAAAACTCATAATAATGCAATATACTCAATTTACTATATAGTATTTATTTTTAAGTACCGACTTGGCCAATGAAAATAGGCAATCATAGGGAGATTTTTGCACTATTCTGCAAAAAATAGTCTGCTACAATTTTCTCACTGATTCACCTTGGAAACTGCAGGCAGTATGGTTCTGGAGGCAAACAATGAAAATGTTTTTAACATGTCCAGCAATATAATTCAGTAAAACATATGAAATTTAACATCTACAAAACTGATTTAAAATAACATTTGACCATTAATCGTATAAGAGTAGACAGTATTGTCTAGGATAAATAGAGATTTAAAGTCAGTATACCAAACTATGTACATATATTTGCATCATAAATAACATTTGTTGTTGGATTCATTTTATGAACGCATGCATTATCTCAATATTTATGTAACAACTGGGGAACATAAATAATGCAATTTCACAACAATAATTTAGTGTGTAAGTGTTCAGTAAACAGGAAAGGGTGTTCTGTAAAGACAAAATTCCTCAAGAAATTACAGACAATGTTCCCTGATGACTTCACAGCCTATCACTCTACCAAAGGCATATTGACCCTGCAGTATCTTGATAAAACTTAGAAACAGATATGATTCACTGAAGCTATTTTACGATGCTCTATCAATGCCAAAACCCAGAGTGATAATGAATATTTTAAGTGACTTAAATGTGTGTGTGCATGTGTGTGTGTGTGTGTGTGTGTGTGTGTGTGTGTGTGTGTGTGTGTGTCCGTGTCAAAACCCAGAGTTGTAACGAACATTATGACTGATTTTTAATGTATGTGTGTTTTATACCTGTTAACCTCTTAGCACTAAAAATCTGAATAAAGGCTAAAATAATGCAGGGACAAAGGCCCAAAAATATTGCAGATTTTAAAAAACTGCTGCTATTAATTAGAACATTGCTATAATAACAGGATTTGTGTTAACATGCATTTTCTGAAGGACATGAAGTCTGAAACTTAAATGTTTATCACTATTTGGTAACTTCAATCCTCAGCAACTTGCCAGAAAATCACAAATTTTATGAAGAACACACCAAAAATGTGCATCAAAAAATGCAGGCATTCTGCAAAAATGTGGACAGTTGAGAGACATGGTGTGTGTGTGTCTGTTCATCTGTTTGTGTGGCTTGTACATAGATACGCATTGTGCATGTGCTATCATAACTATACTCACATATACAGTCACGCACGTACCCACAGATATACACACACACACACACACACACACACACACACACACACACACACACACACACACACACACACACACACACACATAGATGTGTGCTCTTCCTAACTTTATACTGAACCTTGTTACTTCGGTTAGCATTTAAACTTTTATAGACTGTAGAACAATAATATCTGTGACTGTGTGGAATAATGAAGACCAGAACATTGCATTACAAATGGAATTACATAAGGCTACTCTGTACAGTGTAAGCATCACTAATGGAGCACTACATAAATACAGCAGAACACACTTTGCATGCTAGCCTATTAATGCTTAACACTGTGTTAGAAAGGCAGTATCACTGCTTAAAGTCTGTGTCCAGGAGCTTCTTTCTTATTTTGCAGGCTGTGCCTTCTATTTCAATATAATGATATATATGCACACACACACACACACACACACACACACACACACACACACACACACACACACACACACACACACACACACACACACACACACACGTATCTATTGATATATATATATATATATATATATATATATATATATATAGATATATATATATATATATAGAGAGAGAGAGAGAGAGAGAGAGAGAGAGAGAGAGTCTAAAAGAATTGCTGTGAGTATGTCTGCCCTGATTCTGAAAGACTTGATCTCAATGAATGTAATTGGTGTAAGGCCTTTCAATAAACAGGCTTACACCTGGGACAAGATTCCCCAAGACCTGCTCTCATTGTTAAATGGTGACTTAAACTAAGAGCAATTTTTTTTTTTTCCCTGAACTGGGCCCTTAGAGAGACAGAGAGAGAGAGAGAGAGAGAAATTCATTGCTAGATTGTTACGGTTTACTACAAAAGTTTGAGATTATGACTTTCCTTACCTTCTTTCCAGTTTGAAATACAAATGATGCAAGACTTCCCTCATCCAGTAAAGACTGGCTAACCAAGCAGCATTATGCATTTCTATTTGTATCTTAAAGTTTTGGTTTTCATTATTACAGAGTTAGACAGTCGAAGATCTCTGAATGATTAAACACCAATCTAAGTAATATACTTTGATCTGAAATTAGAAATCCAGATGTGTGTGTGTGTGTGTGTGTGTGTGTGTGTGTGTGTGTGTGTGTGTGTGTGTGTGTGTGTGTGTGTGTGTGTGTGTGTGCGTGCGTGCGTGTGTATGTGTGTGTGTGTGTGTGTGTGTGTAGACGTCTGTTTGTGTCAGTGTGTGTACGCACATGCATAAGTATGCATGTTTGTTTTTCTGATTGTGTGTAGATGAAAAACAGAACTATCACATTATACACAGAATCACATAAATATTTATGTGAATGTTTGTGTTTGTAAGTATATTAATATGTGTATGCTCAATCCTGTGCCTGTATGTTTGATTTTCCACATGTTTTTGACATATTTTGTCAAACAGAAAGTATTGTCATTTTTAAATATCTTCTGAAACACAGGGCCCTTAATAATGCAATTTTAAAGGAACTGTTTAAAACGTCTCTAACTATTAAATCATTGTCATATAACTTCTATTTAATCTTCATTAATGCTTCATACTATGTCTAATTTGGTATAATTATTTAAACTGCATTTTTTTGTATTATTTTTAAATACAGTAAAATTGTTATTCTTATAATGTTTTTTAATACTTCAGAGTTTTTCTCCCCAAGCCTCTGCTGAAAATGGGCACATACCCAGTTGACCCAGTTGGAATTTCCCCTTAATCAAAAGTCAAAAAATAAATAAATACAGCACATTCAAACTGTTTTCTAAAACAATATGAAGTCAACATATTCATCCTGTTCACTGCTACTTACTTATTAGGATCTGAACATTTTTATTAAGTTTTCATGTTTTTTTTTTGTTTTTGTTTTTTTAATATTGTCTGAAAAACGTTCATCTTTGCAATAATGATAATATTAGTGTGGCTCATATAATGGCAGAAGTGCATGTGCATTGTAACAAGGTTAATTTATAATTTTTAATTAGAAGCACTTTCTACAGGATTAATATTTAATTACTCAGGCTTATATATTGAGTTATTTCATAAAAATGATAGAAATTGCAAACAAATAAGAATTTTAAGTCCTTGTTTACTGCTTTTACAAACTTTAAAGACTACTTAAGTCTATGCATATGTGCAGACTGTTTCATTTGAATAAAGTGCATTATTGGCTTTTGCAAAGGGTTAATTTGAAATGCACTGCATTTCAAATTAACCCCTTTGCAGAAACCATTAATTCATTCAGCAGAAATCCCTTATTTCCTTCTAAAGCTTTTAATGGAGAATGCTGGCCTACAGATCAGTTGCACCCCTTAGAATGACACATAATAAAGAAGCGGTTAGTGCTGAGCTTTGCAGTTCTCTCAGAGATGCTAATAAAAACTGACAGCCTCATCATTTATAAGGAAAATTTGATTTTCTTATGATGGAGATGTGCTTTGACTCTAGTGTGTACTATTAAACAGAAATTTTATTGGGCAGATGGGCAGGGAGAGGATAATGTTTCAGAGGCATTTAGTCACTAACGAATATCCAAGTTAACCCCAGTTTAATCTAAACTGTTAACATTCCTGCCATCTTATGTACAGCTACTGCACTTCACACTGTGTTTTTGACACTGTAAGTGAGAGCATTTTTTTTCTGGAGGGCTTCTGTTACGTCAAATCTAGCAGTGAAATAACTACAGCTTTGAACACAGAATGAAAACATTAAAGCATAAACATAATACCTGCTATTCTTGAGATAATAGCATACATATCTGCTTGTCATAAAAAGCATTTTAAATCGTAAAGACTTGCCCTTCTGCACTAATATGATAGCTATGCAGTGTGGGGGTTATGGAATTTGCTGTTGTTGTCTCCTTTGGCAATGACAAATTATAAGGTATAATTTTCTTAGGCTTCAGAACATCCAACTCTGCAAAAAATACACAAAATCTTACATTTCATTTTCTAGTCTGTATAAAACTTATACTTCTGCCTCAGCTGTATTATGTTTGTTGAATTACTTTCTCAAATCCCATTCATCCCTGTTGAACTACTGTTGTATAAATAGGTAGAGTTTATATGAAGAAAGCATGAGTGTATATATTTTATATAAACATTACGCACAAATGCACAAACACACACACACACACACACACACACACACACACACACACACACACACATATATATATATATATATATATATATATATATATATATATATATATATATATATATATGGGTCTACTTCATTTGATCAAAAGACCATTTGACCTAAACCGATTTGATCGAAAGTTCATTTGATCGAAAACCAGTATTCAAGGCATAAAACTGGGATTTGTCCCCCTCCAAAATGTCGTGTGACCCTGGAGTTGGCATATATAGTTGGGGGGCGAAGCCCCCCACCTATTTTCATTTAAAATCTGTACTTTTTATTTTATTTCATTCTTTTAAAGGAAACTGGGTGGGGGGCTTCACCCCACACCCCCCAGTGTGGGGGGCTGCACCTCCTACACCCCCCAACTATATATACCAACTCCAGGGTCGCACAACATTGGGAAGGGGGAAAAATCCCTCATTTGCCTTGAATACTGGTTTTCGGTCAAATGAACTTTCGATCAAATGGGTATAGTTCAAATGGTCTCTCGATAAAATGAAGTAGACCCATATATATATATATATATATATATATATATATATATATATATATATATATATAAAAACTGGGTTTACCATTGAAATTTCACCATGCAATTGCACAGTTATGAAGTATTCGACCTACAGATGTTTGAGTAGTTCATAAGTGTGCAGGTTACATGAGCGAACTTTATATTTGCGAATGGACTGTGCATTCACAAATATAACATTCGATTATGTACAGGTATCGTGATCTTGGAGTTGGAATATTAAGTTAGGGGGTGCAGGGGAGCTTGCCTCCCTGCATAAAAGGGATGCTAGGTGTAGGGGTTAGGGAGTTACGGCAAGGGTGGCATTGTTGTTAATGCTGTAAAATGCCCTTGTCGACATTTTCAGCATTAACAGCTATGTTTCGACAATAGGGGCGTTAGGTTATTTGAACTTTCGGTGAAACACTTTGCTGATTAGTTCCTTTTTTTTTTTTTGAAATTTCAACATTTCAATAGTAAACCATATGTGTGTATACATATATATATATATATATATATATATATATATATATATATATATATATGTATATATATATATGGCCTTATACTCGTGGGTTCTTAGATTGTGGACTTAGATTATGACAGTAAACCTCAGCCTTTAGGTCATTAAAAACAACAGCAATTAGAATTCTGTGTCTGGGGAGAGTAGTAAAGTTGTCTCCTTATAAATATATTGTGAATTCCAATAACACATATATGGTGAATATCTGATAACATGTTTACTGTCTTATATATTCAGACTACTTCATAGTTAAGGTAGTTTTCCAACCCCTATGGATTATTTTTATGACTCATAATGTATTTATTGAATTTAATTTTCTAGTTTTAGCTTACTATTCTTGACCTATTTAAAGTTATAAATAAATATTGCAGGTATCATATATCCATTAACATCCTTACACATTATTATTTTAAGTCTACTTTGTAAAAATAATCATCATTAAATATATCATTTTGAACTACCTAAATAATGTAAATAAACAGAAGTCTGTTTTAGAGTTGTTTTAAGGAATCGTTTTGATAAAAATAATAAAATGCATACCTACTTTGGTATATAAATATAGGATGAGAGGTACTTGGTGCAATAGATTATACCTGTGTTGCAGTTAGGGCCCCTTCTGCTCCATGGATTGAGTGGTACCACAATAGGGAGGGCTACCATAGTTTCATAGGTTCATAGGAAGTTAGAAGGCTATTGCCTTAGGGAATTTATAAACCTAGTCATTTTATACCCTTGTTCTCTTATTTACCCAGTTGTATGGTATATATTTGCACCTTGAGTCGATGATCAGCACTGACTGTCCTTATCCAAGAGGGACATAGGTGACACCCACACGGTAACTTTATGGTCTCCCATCCAGTTGTCTAAGTTACGCTTAAATAGGGTCATTGAAGTGCTTCATTTTACATGAATTGGGAGATTGTTCCTGAGGACTGGCAATCTCTTGTAGACATATCTGTCTCTCTCCAGCATGTCCTTATTTTACACCATTTGACATGCAAATGTGCATCATTTCCATTAGGACAGGGTCCAAGAATGCTCTGTAGGCCAGGCACAAGTTGCTTCTCAGCAGCCTATAAGATACAGAATACAGTGACAGGGCCTTTAGTCTGTCCATTTAGGTCATGTGTTGAAGGCCCTGAATTTTCTTGTTGCGAAACCTATGAGGAATCTCCAGCTGCTGCAGGTGTCTGGTGAGGTACACACAGAAGGAGCACTGTACTATCATAGTGGTCTGATGTGGGATGGGTACAGGGGAGTCATAACATCTTTAGTGCTGGATGCAATGCCCTTACTGATGAGATGTGCAATACAGAAAGCCTTCCTTAACACTGTGGACACAAGGTGATTGAAGTTAAGGTTGCTATCAACCTGTGTTCCCAAATCTCTCACTACAGGGTTTGAGCTAAGGAGGGTACAGTTAATATTGTAATTTG
Source organism: Protopterus annectens (assembly GCF_019279795.1). Taxonomy (NCBI): domain Eukaryota; kingdom Metazoa; phylum Chordata; order Ceratodontiformes; family Protopteridae; genus Protopterus; species Protopterus annectens. The sequence continues at coordinate 1,040,998,626 of NC_056731.1, forward strand.
CAGGGATTTCACATTTGCCAAAAGGAAGGATAACACCTTTTTTTGTGTTTAGTTTAAGTCTGTGGCTTTGGCACTAATCATTTGTCTGTGTATGCCTTTTTTGTAGTACGTCAGCATCACTGGGGGATTCAATGACTGTACCCAGTTTGCAGTCATCAGCAAACTTGGTAAGCCACAGTCCATCTATTTTCACCTGGACTTCTGAGAAATAGATTCCCAACAGTAGGTGGCCCAGCACAGATCCTTGTGGTACACCACTGGTAACTGGTCTGCTGGTAGAGGTGGAATCCCTATCTTTGACTGTATGTGTTCTTTCAGTGAGCCAGTTGGCTACCCATCCAGTGACATATGAGTTAATTCCCAGCTGGGTGAGTTTCTCAATGATGCTTGAATGGGGATTATGTCAAAAGCCTTGAGTAAGTCAAGATAGACTGTATGTACCATTTTGCCTTCATCCAGGGCTTTGGTGACTTTCTTGAAGAAGTCTACCATGCTTAGTAAGCATGAGCTACCCTTAATGAAGCCAAATTGGGTCAGGTCAAGGGTTTGAAGGTCACCTATGTCTTTCCTGATTAGGTCCATGATGACTCCCTCCAGGGCCTTGCTGATAAGGCTGGTTAGGCTTATCAGTCTATATTTCCCAGGGTAAGTTGATGGACCCCCTTAATACAAGGAAATTACTGTTGCTGTTTTCCGCTCTGTTGGGACAAAGCCAGTACTTAGACTGTGGTTGAAGAGAGTGCCAAGTGGTTCCTCTAGGTCCTGTTTTAGACCATTTAGTAGGCAGCCTGGGATGCTATTCTGTCCCATAGAGGCTGTGTTTTTGGCCATGGACAGTGCAGTTATGACCTCCCTTTGGAGATACTAGGTACAGGACTGGTGACAGGTATGCTTTGGGGTATGTCTGCTGGGGACATGGGGGTGAAGCTTGCACCAAATCAGTCTGCTAGCAGGTTGGTGATGTCCACAGGGTCAGTATGAGTGGTATCATCCACTACTAGCTCAGCACAAAGCTGGGCCTTCCCTTTTAGATTTATTTTGTAGCTAAAGAATGCCTTGTGGTTATCCTCAGCTAAGGATGTCAGCTTAGCTTCATAATTGGCTTTAGTGGACTTTACAAGATATCTAATTTGCTTGTTCAAGCTGTTACGGGTATCCTTCTTCTGCTGAGTCAGTTCCCTCTTGTTCTACATTAGTTTCTTCCTCTTGTTGTATAACCTATTTATGCTAGATGTCCACCAGGGTGGCTTCCAGGTAGTGTGCGATGCATGGGGGAGCATCACCAACATCTGTGCCCAGCATCCTGGCAGTGTACATGATACACATATCTGGCACACTAGCTCAAGCTACTGCCTCTTGCTGGGTGGTAGAATGCCTAGTAGTCATCCTGTTGGTAAGTGGAAATTATTTTTTCTAATTTTTCTATTTTATTTAAGTAGTTATAAATGGTAAAATAAGGTAAAATTAATTGCTGAATACTAAACCACTTTGTTTTGTCCCCCTCCTGTTTTGTTCTCTGTATTTCTCTCTCTCTCTCTCTCTCTTGTTTTGTCTTTCATATGAAGCTGGATATTCTCTGTCGCTGTGGCTCATGACACCTGTGAGACATCCAAGTGGAGCTGCAGGAGACAACTTTAATATAACCTATACCCAGACCTGTATTGTCATTTTGAGGTCTTTGGCTTCCGGAAGTCATTTTAGGTTCCAGAATGGGTCTGGTGGTGCTCTTCAATATGACCCAGCTATTGCATGCAGAATGTTTACTGCATGTTGCATTCTGCACAACATGATTATGCACAGGTCAGCAGGTGAAGTGACCCATGCTGTCACTGCAGCTCCCAGTTACAGTCCTATTATGAATAATGGTGACCAACTGGCAGCAGTAGTAAGGGATCCCACAAGGCATCAAGAACTATGGATTGTGACATTAAGATTAGTATTTCCTTTCATGTAAAAAAAAAAAAATCACATAGTGAATAATTGAGGGATGCAGTGGTATCTCTTTTAAATAGTGTCTACACTATAATAGAGGCCAAATGCATGTCACAAAAATGTGAAAAAATGTATTTACAAAAAATTAAAAATATATGCATTTTCATGTACACAGCATGCAAATTATTTCATACCATCAAACTGTAAACTACATTATCTTCAGAATCAGACCAGATCCACACAACTTGTAAACCAAAAATATGAAATCTCTCTAAGCCATCACATATTTTTAATAACATATACCAACACTATGTCTGGCTATAGCAAGCATGTTTAAAAACACACAAGAAAAAAATACCAGCATCAGCAAAGCAATGGTGTACGTACACACCAGAGTCTCCCCCAGTATATTGATGAAATATCAAAAAGATACAAGGAAACACACTTTTGTTTATGCTGACAGTCTGGAGAAATAAATAAAAAAATAAAATGAGCTCTAGATAAAGGGACACCAAGACATATATATATATATTTATATATATATATATATATATAGAGAGAGAGAGAGAGGTGCAGCAGAAAGAGAAGATGGATGACAGAGATGGAGGATTCAACAAACCAGCTGCATTGAGAACATACACATAGTAAAACATGTTCAATATATATGGCAGAAATACATTGCTCTACTTCTAGAATATTAAACAGTTATTTTTATAAAGTAGGTAGAATTGTAATGCACATCTGTCTTGCTTAATGGCTTTCCTAGACTAATGTATGGTATTCACAGCAACTATTTTAAGTATTTTGGGTTTCTTTATGCTATAACATTTACTTAAAGCGTTCTGATCAGCATTGCTTGTTTGCACATAACAATATGGTAGAATGTTCCAAAATACAATAACAAACTGAAGAATAGCCAAGGAAGGCTGAACAGTCATAAAAATTATGTTGAATACCAATGCATCATAAATCTATTGGCGGGTAAGAGTAATGGGAAACCATGTACATTTCTATGAAGAAGCAGCTTTCCACAGGTCTACTAATTTACAAACATAGTAAAAATCAACCTCATATCCCAGCTGTTATGTATAATCTGTAGTGTATATTTTTGTTTAGATTTTTAGATTCTTACCTGTGTTATTATAGTTTGAACTAGTATGAGTGGTTACAGGAGTCATTAGAAATCAATGCAGCATTCTATCTAGATTGTGCTAAAATTATGTGTGTGTGTGTGTGTGTGTGTATTTGTTCATGTGTATGTGTATGCACATGCACATGTGTATGTGTGTGTGTGTGTGTGTGTGTGTGTGTGTGTGTGTGTGTGTGTGTGTGTGTGTGTGTGTGTGTGTGAGCGTGTGTGTGTGTGTGTGTGTGTGTGTGTGTGTGTGTGTGTGTGTGTGTGTGTGTGTGTGTGTGTGTGTGTGTGTGTGTGTGTGTGTATGTGTGTGTGTGTGCATGTGTTTAATAGATTTTCTGGAGAATACCTGAATGTTTCCATTTTAAATTTTAACTTTTGTTGTATTAATAATGCATTAGAAATACCCCTAGCCGTGTGTGTGTGTGTGTGTGTGTGTGTGTGTGTGTGTGTGTGTGTGTGTGTGTGTGTGTGTGTGTGTGTGTGTGTGCGCGCACATGTGTTTAATAGATTTTCTGGAGAATACCTCAATGTTTCCATTTTTAATTTTAACTTTTGTTAAGTCAATAATGCATTAGAAATACCCCTAGCATTCTCAGGACAAGATGACCCCTCATCAGCCGGGCTTTTCACAAACTGCATGTCTAAAGTTATATTGCGATTAATTCTGCTTAAGAAATGAACTGTTATCACTAAAACAGAAATAAAAGTGTAAGTGAATGTAATTTGTATGTCAAGGAGTAAAAGTAGCAAAAGAATGTTTTTGACTCTTACTTCAAAAAAATAGTCTAAAGTATCCTTGGAAGGCTGTCTCTGGGGGGAATATGAACAGTGCCATTTGTTAATCTCCTGTGGAACTTTCTCTTACTGAAATTGCCTGCAATGAATAAATCAAACACTAAAAGCAGCAAGAATATTGTGTAACATACAGACTAAGGCCTTTATATGAGGGTATAGAAATAACCAGCAGTGTAAACACTGAAAGCTTGGGGTACATAAAAGACTAACATATGGAGAACACAAGCACTACACCATGGAAAAAAGGTATCATATTTTTAATGCAAGCAGTTTAAGATTTGTAGTATAATAAAACCAACACACTTTAGCAGTTTCAATTTCCCGTCTCTTTCTTAATGAAAACATTTGCTTGTGGCAAATAAAAAAATTGTGCCCTGAGCCACTTAGATGCTGCACAGGCTTTAATTGTTAATTTAAATGATTTCTTTGAGAAAGACAATGGGTTGTTAAACAATGAATGTTTCCAACTGCATGTATTATCATGTATCACAGTAAAAACCTGCACTCCTGCACTTTAGTAATGTGAGAGAGACAGATGTGCAGGAATTAGGCTCAGTACATAGGGATAACGTAAAAATAAGAGACAAGCTTTGGCACACATCAAGTAACATTGTTTGTTTTTGCATCATCACTGGCAGGCATTATGCAATAAAGGTGAAGTGTAGACTGGTGTTGACCTTTTGTAACAGACGCATTTATTAATGCTGTGAGTATAATACTCTGCCACAGTGTTGAAGACAAAGCACAGCTCATAACTGTGCTTAAAACAACTCTTAATTGTTCTCAATTCTCCTTATTCTCTCAGGTATAAACTTCATAAACAAAGCTACTCTCCTCCACAGCTCAACAATTTATGTATCATAAATTCTAGCTACTCCCTTAAGAATTCTAACTCACTTCTTTCTAGGCCGTCACTCACCCTCACTACTTGTGAAAAAACAATCTCTAAACTTTATCGACTTTGCTGGAACTCTCTTTTAAACTTATCAAGCAAGCCAAAAAAATATTATTTCTTTCTGCTCTCCTGTCTCACTTACTAGTGGAAAACAAATATAGGTACTTCAGAGATTCTAGATAGTACACTTCCTTGCTTTGCCCCTCTTTTTCCTAAATCCTTATTATTTTGCATTTATTAAAGTGTTCCCTTCTCCTCCTGTTCTCACTTAAAAATATCTCTCTGTCTCTGGGTCTGTGTCAGAAGATTGAATGTCCAAAAGACTGAAATCAAAATATCTAAAATGCAAAATATGAAAAAATATTTTTAATGCATGGGCAAGCCCCCTGTACCCTCAACATCCCTTACTAATTATATATAACAATTCCAAGATCGCACAATACTGGAGAAATGGCAAATTCCATTTTTAATATTTTGAGTTTTTGATATTTTGATTTTCAGTCTTTTGAGCTTTCGATCTTCTGAAGGGGATCCCTCCACCTCTGTTCTAGAAACATAATATGCTAAGGATAGAAAAATAGGCTCTTAGGTAAGTACTAGGCTAGCTGCCCTAGCAGTCTGTTTTATGCCTAGCCAGTTCTCCTCAATGGTGAGAATCAAGCTCTGTACCTTGTGTTTTTATGGGAAGAACCTTAATGAATATGACAATATCCCAGCTCTTTACATGGCTAAACTCCTTTTTACTAAGCTTATCCCTAGTTCTTAGATTTTGTACTTTGTACTATAGTTTTTGTTATGATAAGTTTTCCTGCACACCATACAGCACAATGATGTGCATCTGTATGTTATCTTTTGATGCTTTTTTGCACATTAATGAGTTATACTTCTCAAAAAAACACAATCACACTTGATTTTTTTTTGTATATGTCTGATACCATGTTTAAATGATATTCCTTATTAATTCAGTATACTTTATTCCATATGTGGTGTTTGATCTGTTTGTGTCTTACTGTATATATTTTTTTCTTTTGTCTTCATATTGTCATTGTCATCATGGCACAGGTCCAGTTAACAAACATCCATTGAATAAATAAATAAAGGCCTCTAATACAGTATGAAAAGTCTAGGGAAGAAGTGATACCAGGGGAGAGGCTATTAAGGGCATACCTCTCAACATCTGGACAATGCCTAAATTAATAGATGGAGGGACTTGGATCCCAAATCATGGACATGTTTTGAATATTATTCTGATTCACTTAAAATTGTTAATAGAACAACATGTTTTGCTTCAATTATGCATTTTCTGAACAAAAAAGTAGCACGGAGCTATATTGGCTTGTATTTTCATTAACTATAATCCTTAGAGGTTTAGCATTAAATACAAAAAAAATATGAGAGTCAAGGCAAAAATATGAATAAAAATAAGGGATATTATGCAAAATTTTAGACTGTTGAGAAGTATGAAAACGGGTACTCTAATAAATAACGTGTGTGATTAAAAAAGTGTGGTATATAACAATTAAGACATATTATGTTTCACTAGGAAGAAAGATGCTACAACCCTTTTAAAGAACCTACAAGTCAGAAAAGAGCTGGCAGATGGAGAACTGTCTTTTTTTAATTTCTCCAAACGTTATGGGTTTCTAATGCTGTGAGAGGAATGTGCCCTATTCCTGAGTCAGACTATAATTAGAGTTCATAAAATGAATTGCTGCTTCATTTTTTGTTGTTTGCCAAAAGTATCATTTCCAGGGACCTGTAGTGTTCTAAGAATTGCATTAGCCCTGTTTTTTTTTTTGGGGGGGGGAGGGGCGTGCTATGATGCTATGGAGGATGCATATGCTGATTAGTGAATATGTAATGTATTTGGACAGATAAAAAACAAACTAAAAGATCACGCATTCAAACCAATTAGTAAATACTACAAGAAAAGCCTAGTCAAGCTACAGTTTACACTGTGTGATACCTTAAACCTCCTGTAATAGAGGCCTATGAGATACATGCAAATGACTGCTTAAAGACATTAAGTGTTTCAGCTATCTCACTTTTAAATGTCAATGATTTGTTTTACTTTTTCGAGTCTTTATGGATACAGTCAGACTGATAAGAGTAAAGTGGAGTTTGGCTTTATTGGCCTGAATGTATCCATAAAGACTTAAAAAAGAAAAGGTAAAAAGTCAAGGACATTCAGAAGCCAGATAGCTGAAACACGATGTCATTAAGCAGTCATTTGCATGCATCCCATGGGCCTCTATTACAGGAGGTTTAAGGTGTCACACAGTGAAAACTATAGCTTGGCTAGGTTTTTCTTGTAGTTTGGACATAGCAAATAGCATGAACTGGAACTGATGTGTGCTGTTTTGAAAATGGCTTGTTGACTTACTGAAGTGATTTCACAGTATACTGTTATAAATGAATAGCTGACTCTGGAGACAGGTCCCAGGTTGGGTAGGTTAATAAGACTCTGTTTGTTTTTAAAGGGATGCTGTCTTGCAAAGATGAGTATTGCTAACCTTGTAGTTCTTTACTTCTGAATCATTTTACAAAAATAAACATTCGTCAGTGATACCATTGTTAGCTTTGCTGCCTTACACCTCTGCTTCTCCAGCTTACCTCTTGGCTATAGTGCATTTAATTTCTTCAAGTCTTTTGGGTATCTAATACCGTGACATGAATGGATCCCACTCCTAAGTTAAAGTTGTGATTAAAGTTCATGAAATTAGTATTGTTGTGATCTCTGAAGTTAGCCAGAAGTGCTCTTTCCAGCACTGGCAATGTGCCCAGTATTGACTCCTGCAATTCATACAGAGTTACATGTATCAGTAACATATAAGTTCTTCTTTCCTGTATTGCCTCTCCCATGTCAGCAATATTTTATACCTCATTTTTCTTTATTTACTCACACATGAAACTGTCACATATATATTCTAAAAATGTAATACTAGGTCATAACAGCAAGATAAGACATAATCTCTTACAGTAAAACATAAAATATGCTTGGTAAAGGTTAGAAAATTTGTCCAAAAAATAGATGCACAAGAAATATAAAGATTATACATTATAATATTTGCTGTTATAATCAAATCAAGTTATTCTGGGGTTAATCAGCCTTACTTATTTTCTCAGTTCCCTGCACTTTGATAAATAAAAATAAAGAAAAATATAGCAGTACATAAACACCACTACCTCAATGATATAGATAGTTTTCCAATATTGAGAACATCCACTTAGAATAATCACTCAAGTAACTTAGGTAGAAGAACTGTGACATCATAATCTATTCCCTTAGGCTGTTGCTCTATCCTCCAAACAATGATCGCTAAAGTTCTGACACAATTCCTTAATACCAATAAATACAGAGATATAAAGAATGGAATGCCACACCATCACACAGTCAAATGGCCATCAAAACAAAACAAACTGTAATCAAATTCTCAGCATCATAACCTACATTTGGTTCAAGCTGTGGGATATTACCATGATGCTTTGAAAGATGCAATTAACATAGGCACTTCTCATCACCTTCATATCATTTTGAGTTATCCAAGCAAGGGAATAAGTAAGAAATGAGAAATGGTAAAGCCCTTGGCAGCCGGTAACCCAGGGGGCCACAAAATGAGTTACAAGAGATGGAAGTGAACCATCTAGAGTGTCTTACTAAAAATATCCTAACATTACAAGGTCTTCCTTAAGTATGTGATCTCTGGAGTCAATGCGATTTTGCCATTGCATCCACATTTAATATTGGGATCTGTTATATTGGTCAGTTTAATCTCTGATTAATAAATTTAGGCAACAATGAACCAAATCTCTTCAGGGCTTGGAAGATGGGGGGATTGTTACTGACAAGTAATGTGTTTTTTTCCTGATGAAAGCAGAACCTAAAGTAAAGTCTATATTGGATTGATTCAGACTCTCTATGTTGATTGTTATTAGACCAGATTAAATTTTCACTGAATAACCTAACTTACAATGACACCCATCTTCATACTTAACCAAAAGGGCTGAAGGAAGCTGTAGTCCCAAAGAATATGGGTCTAAATGCCTTTTCTGAACCCATATATGTCCAACAGGTTGGTTAATCTAGGATACCATTCTGCTAACTAGGCTGCTGCCAGGAATAGTCTGTGCATATACTTTCATAGATATGTTACCTATTTGGCAGAGAAGACTGTCAACTGTAATGATTTTAAATAAGGTATTTATTTCTCTCTAAAAAAAGATTAAATTGATTCCTTGTCTCAAATTAAAAGCTCCTCTCTGTAGACTATGTTCTTGGAGATATACATCAAAAGACAACGACCAAAGCCAAAATATTTTTTTTTTTTTTATTGCACTTAGCACCTCGGCTCTTCAGCTTTCAAAGAGTAAAAACAATACCAAAAATTACACTTAAGTATACATAAAATTAACAGGTCACACTCACTGTTAATTAGATCATGTATTTCCAATCACATTCATAGGTTCATAGGTTCATAGGTAGGTACTAGGCTATCTGCCCGAGGGCATTTATAAGCCTAGACAGAGTGTGTCGGCTTTTGCCGCCCCATTGATTAATTAACTGAGCCTCTGTCAAGCAGAGCCAATGAAGTGATCCCAGGGGTGTATTTTCTGTTACCCATCCACTCGTCAAGGTTTCTCTTGAAGAGTGTTAGTGAGGTGCTCTGCCTAATGTAGAAAGGAATTTTTTTCCAAAGCATGGGAAGTCTCTGTGACAGGAATCTATCCCTCCAGCATGTTCTATTTATGTTTGTGGTGAGGTTTAGCTCACTAGAGCGTGTGGCTCGCAGTGACTTGGATTTCTTTAGGTGGAGCATGTCCATCAATTCTGAGTTGGATATGGCTTTGTAAGTCAGGCAGAGATCACCTCTGAGTAAGCGGTATGCCACTGAGTACAGCCGGAGTTTTTTCAGTCGGTCTGCATAGGACATATGTTTGAGGCCAGTAATCCTCTTGGTGAGGTACTTTTGTGGTCTTTCCAGCTGTTGGAAGTGTCTTGTGAGGTACATCCCAAATGGGGCATTGTATTCTATGATGGGTTTGATGAGTGAAGAGTAGAGGGGCACTATAACCTCTTTATTTCTAGATGCGAACCCTTTAGTAATTAGAGGGGCCACATAGAAGGATTTCCTAACTACTTTGGCAATATGATTATCAAAGGAGAGATTACTATCTACCTGGGTCCCCAGATCTATATTACCTCTTCTGTATTAAGGGGGCTGCCACCTATGTGGTAATTCGTGGGTGTTTTGTTTTTCCCAAATGGGATGACTGTGCATTTTTTGGCATTTAGCTTGAGGCCATGACTTTGACACCAGGTGTCCATCTCAGTAAGGCCTTTTTGGAGGATGTCCATGTCAGCCAGAGAGTCAATTATGGCTCCCAGTTTGCAGTCATCAGCAAACTTGGTTAGCCATAGTCCTCCTGTGTTTGCCTGTACTTATTAGAAGTATATGCCGAACAGTAGGGGTCCCAGGATTGAGCATTGAGGTACACCACTTGTGACTGGTTTAGAGTCGGACCTGGGGCCTGCTATTATTACCACGTGAGTTCTGCCTGTAAGCCAGTTGTCAACCCATCTTGTGACGTAGGGGTTTATGTTCAGGCTGGTGAGTTTTTCTATAATACCTGAGTGAGGAATGGTGTCGAACGCCTTGGCAAGGTCAAGGTAGGCTGTGTGAACCACCTTTCCCTCCCCTATGGCCTTGGTGACTGTCTCAAAGAAGTCAACCAGGTGTAGTAGGCATGATCTGCCCTTAACAAAGCCAAACTGGGTCAGGTCAAATGTTTGGAGGTTTCCAGTGTCTTTGTTAATGAGTTCCATGATGATGTATGGGGAGATAGTTACCAGGGTCAGTTGTGGCTCCTCCTTTGTGGAGCAGAATAACTGTTGCTATATGCCATTCTATGGGCATGTAGCCTGTGGAGAGGCTGAGGTTAAACAGCATGTTTAGGTGGGGGGTTAGTTCGCTCTGTAGTTCGTGCAAGACGCACTTTATTTAACCCTGATGGTTCCAGGGTATTGTATTTTGAAATATACAAAGGTTTCTTCCTTCGAAGCTTATTATTTAAACTAATATTTTCACTCAAGGATACCGCCACTTTCTCTAAGGTACATCTGCAAATAGAATCTGGATTTGAGTTATGAAACTCAAAAAAGTGGCTACCCAATGGGCTGTCCATTTTAGCATTTTTAAGTGTTCTTGGAAGCATACTTTGAAGCTTCTATTGGTTTCCCCAATGTAAAACTTATTGTAACTACACTTTAGAGCATATACAACTCTATGAGTAATACAATTAAAATTATTCCTCGTAGCAAAATAATGCCCATTAATATATTTAAAACAATTAACTACACTTTTACATACAGAGCATTTTTTACAAGGTACTGTACCTTTAAAAAATGATATTTCCATACTAAGTCCCACAGTAGAAAGTTCAAACTGGTTATGTACTACCATGTCCCCTAAATTTCTAGCCCTCTTATATGAGACCTGAAGTTTTTTAGGCATCAATGAATTCAAATCTTTGTCCCTAAATAACATAGGCCAGAACTGTTGAACAGTATTAACAATTGTGTCACTAATAACATTAAAGGTGGTAACAAAATAAATTTCCTTAGAAGTTACTCTATTCATATCTTTATTTACTCTAATCTTATCAGAGCATCCAGGAAGGACATTATTATTATTATTATTATTATTGTTGTTATTACTGGTATTCCAGACCCTTCGATTGGCATGGATGTTTGACCATCTTAATTCCATTACTTTAGCTTTCGCTTCCACAACTAACTTTACATTATATATCCCATATCTAAAACATTTTTTTCAGATTCCAAAATCTCATTGTTAAAGACTTCATCCTTACTACAATGTCTATGTATCCTGAGAAATTCATTATAGGGCAATACTGTCATTAAATGTGTTGCATGGCAGCTATTTCCATACAGAAATTGATTCCTCTGTTCAAATTTCCTATGCAACCCCTTATTCAGCTGGCTAATTTTAATATCCAAAAAATTCACCTCCATTCCCAACTGAATACCATCAAATTGTAGGCCCATATTGTTAACTTGTAGATCTTCCACAAACTGAGATGCAGCCTCAGTAGGGCCGTCACACAAGAAAATAAGATCATCTCTGAATCTCAAATATAACAAAACATGAGACCTATAGAACCCATGGTGATATATATTATCAAATTCAAACTTGCCCCATAACCAAGCTAGCAAACATTGGGGTGAATGCCGCCCCCATGGCAGTCCCCTGTAACTGATGAAAAACTTCCCCATTAAAAACAAAAAAAATATTTTTTAGACAAAACACAACCAAATCAATAAAAAAATGGGACATAGGGGAATCTCCTAAAAAATAAAAAAGGACCTGGATACCATAATCATATATATTTTGTGTTGTTGTTGTTGTTTGTCTTTCAACTTTTCCCCGTTAGGTGTTGCCACAGAGGAACTCTGGTCCGCTAATGACTGGCAGTAGATTTTCATGAACGCCGAGGTGCCAGCTCGATGTTCAACCTTCAACGAAGGCACACCCATTTACACATGTTTTTTGAATGCCCACCCAAACATGCAGACTCCACACAGAAGGCACTCCTCGCACTTCAGCTGAGAATCGAACGGGAGAACCTCTTTGTGTGAGGCAAAAAAGCTACTGCTGCACCACCGCGGTATATTTTAAAATTCAAAACCCTGGAGCCATCAGGGTTAAATAAAGAATGTGATTGGAAATACGTGATCTAATTAACAGTGGGTGTGACTTGTTAATTTTATGTATACTTAAGTGTAATTTTTGGTATCGTTTTTTTACTCTTTGAAGGCTGATGAGCTGAGGTGCTAAGTGCAATAAAAAAAATTATTTTGGCTTTGGTCATTGCCTTTTGTGGTATTTCTTCATTTTTTTGCTTTGTGGTATCGATATATTCTTGGAGATGTCTTTATCATATGATATTATACAGTATCTGTCGGATTTTGAAAATATAGCAAAGAAAGGCTGCAAAACACTGAAGAGGATCATTCAAATTCATCAAAAAGGACATTAAATAAGTTGGTATTAAAAAAAGAAATCCATGAACTGGAAATCATAGACCTCCACAGGTAATCAAATGAGATGGGTCTTCCTGTCATGTAAAATGTTCTCCAAATAATTAGTCTCCTGCCCACCAATTGTTTAAAAATACGCATACTTAACACACTTACAAATTTAAAGTGCACATGCAACAGAATAGTTTAAACACCTTTTGAGCATCATCTATGAAAACAGCCAGTGTTTCTTCTAAATATGATATAAATAAGGATTGACATAATGTGAGGTAATTTTAGATTTTCATTTCTTTTGAGACGCATTGGAAAGCACAATTAGATTCCAGTTATAGATACTGATCCCCACAGATAATCATTCTATAAATCTCCTAAACAAAAAGAAGTGGCCTGAAAGCTTTTTGAGGAACTTCAGGTTTGACTAACCAGACTATCAAAAATTTCAGAAACAGATGTTCGATGACAGGTGACTAAGCTATGGGCAACAAACATGCCTTCGTCTCTTGCATGTATAATGGGGAGTAGGTCCAGTGTATTGTTTTATATTGTACCAGATGAAGGACAGCATGGTTTTATCCTAGGCTTGTGACTGTCAGAGTGGTGTACATAATAGGATACGTTGCAAAATATATACTAGTTTGGTGTAGATAATCACTTTAATGTTATACAGGGCTCCATAAGGATGTTTCTGTTAGCCAAGGGGATAGTTCCTCCAGTACAATATTTCACAAACCTAAACTTTGGTGACTTCAGTTACAGGAGATAACTGATCACCTAGACAGATGAAAGTCAACTGTATTCTACTCAGCATCAAGACATTTGTGGAAAGGCTGGGAAATTAGAAAATGTGCAGATACATGTTTACTTTATGCTAGTAATCACATAGGCCAAACTGTGTCTTTAAATGGAAGAAAAACTGGCCAGATTGCTGGAAGACAGAGATGTGGCTCAATCGTACCATATCTTTTAGGAAAACCATGACCTCAGATAGTAATTTTATTTTACTCAAATAATTTTATTTTTATAAACAAATACATTAGTTGAAATTATTACATCATAATCTAAAACACTACAATGTAAATAACTGTGGTATGTACACTATTTACATACAGCCTGAAGGATAAACAGTGAAAGAGACCAGTATGATTCATTATACATAGGTTGACAGACAAACAATAATAATTGCACAATTGTCAGAGAGAGACTGAGCTCATTTACAAAGTATCAATGAGAAATAGGATCTTCCTCCAAGATGTATTAACTAATGGCTTGGGGTAAATTCTGAAATTTTTAGTCTTGATCTCCTTGAATGGCATGGAAGGTACAATACTGGAGTTCCATTTCCTAGTTATACATTTTCTAGCACTCACTAGCATTGTCCATAATAGATACAAATTGCTTTTTCTTCAGATAAGGCCCTTCAATCATATTTAATAGAATTAAAGCTTTAGATAGTGTAAACAAATCTTTAAATATACCTTGCAAGAAGTTGTCAATATCCCTCCAAAATTTTTATAGCAACAAACTCATAACAGATATATACCCAATCAGCTTTACATATCTGCCATCATCTCCAACAAGAAACATTTCCAGAGGTACTACATTTGGTTAATTTATCATGTGTTAAGATGGCTCTATGCAAAAATTTCCAGGTATATATTCCCCAGTATTGTGAGTAAGATGTTAACTTAACAGAGAGTAAAATGTTAGATTTATTTTCTAGGGATACACATAAGGATTGTTCCCTGGTAATATAATGACAATATTTTTGTTGATGCTTTGTTTTATAGGTTATTCATATTTTGTATAATCTTGACATACTATTATCCAAATTATGATCATTATATATCATTTCATAAAGATAATTTATAAATTTAGGTTGATCTTTAAAGGAAAAGTTATTAATTATTCTGCATAGATTTTAGGAGTATATTAAAACACTTTGTAGTAATGGCCAGTCATGAGACGTCAGTTCAAAATGTGCCATTATATGCTGGATATCTAATACATTATGATTTTCCATACAATGTTGCCAGGAAATAAATTTCTTGGATTCCTAAGAATTGAAAATGTTTTCATATACCTTGTCAAAGAATTTTTCGTAATGCTGAAAGGTATTAGAAATCAAACCAGAGTTTAATATCTATATTAGCATTAACAGGGAAGTAAATAGTGTGGGAAGAAATGTCCAGGGAATTGTTACGGCTAGGCTTGTATAGGCCCTAGGGCTGATAGCCTAGTACCAACCTATGAACCTATGAACACATTTCCTAAAATTGTTAAATACAAGATTAATAAAATTTAGTTTAGTAGGTTTTAATATATTGTACTACACCTAATACATAGGAGATGTCATAACTTATTATATTGGACAATTAAAGGTAAGTTAGTTGAAAAAAGATTTTCATTTAATAGTATAGTAGAATGCAACAATTTCCAGTTTGAGGAGTACGTTAGGTCTATCAATTTATAATAATTTTAATTATGTAAGCTGTAATATATGTTTATATATCAGGGAAGCTAATTCCTCCTTGTTCCCGGGGTCTGATGTGATATGTAAAAACGGGTGTATGTCATATAATCAAACTTGCAAAATTTCAAACACCATATGTTCAAACTTGGAAGTTTGAAATATGACAACATTGAAACCTCAGAACAGCAAATTTTTTCCCAGGGAAAAGATTCGCTGTTCTGAAAAACACACACACAACACAAGCACACCAAAAACCTAATAAACCTACACTAAACCTTACATACACAACTATCTATGCACTAACCTTAACCCAAACCCTAACCCTAAGGTCCGTCACTATCGCACACTTACCTTACTCGCACCTAAAGTCCATCACTATCACACACTTACCTTACCCAAACCCTAACCCTAAAGTCCATCACTATTGCACACTTACCTTACCCGCACCCTAACCCTAAAGTTGGTCACACTCACACACTTACCTTACCCGCACCCTAAACCCAATGTCCGTCACACTCACACACTTACTTACCTGATCCATAGCTTTCACACCACATTGGAGAAAATGTCGAAGCCGCGGAAACAACCAACTGAATTCTTTCCCTGGGAAAGAATTTGTATTTCCATGGCTTTGACATTTTTATTTTTTTAACTTCCCTGTTCGATCTTCTAGCATTGGAAAATGTGAACCGTCGATTAAATAACATAGACCCTGTAAAAACAACTCTGTTTCTATTAGGAAACCACAGAAATTTTAATAAAAGTATATTTATAACCTTGAGCAAATAACTCTCAGGAATCATAGGTATAACTTGCACTATATATAAAATCTTAGGTAGAAGGATCATCTTTATTAATTGTAACCTATCCTCAAAGGATATAAATGTTTTATTCCACATATCCACATGGGTTTTGATCATATTTATAATATTGTAATAATTAACAACTATTCTTTCCTCTACAGTTTTGCACAGAATAATACCCAAGTAAAAATAAATAAACAATCCTGTGCTGTACCAAAGTCCAACCAAGCGAAACAAATCAAATAATCCAGGAAAAACGCGTCAGGACACTGCTATAGCTTAAAACTTTTATTTACATAAAATCACAGGATGAGCGCTTTCGGGAAACTACCCTTCATCAGATAAAGCTCTCATTTAAACTGTTCCTTTTTAAAACAAACCATATCCAATAGCAATCAATAGAAAACCCGCCTATTCTGGAGGGTGGGCTTAACAGGTAAAACTTCATTCAGTCCAGGTGTCCGATTGGCCATCAACTCAATAATCCACCTAGACTCTGCCAACTCTGTCCTGTGCTTTATGTCGCCCCCTCTATTATTTAACCTAAGATTCACTATTACTCTGAATGTAAACCTATGTGTGGGGTTATCTATCACATGCCTGCTCAAGGCATTGTGTATATCACCATTCCTGATGCTAGATATATGCTGCAAAATCCTTACTTTCAGCATATTATTGGTTTTCCCCACATAAAAACTGGGGCAATGACTGCAATCAGCTAAATAGACTAGGTCTGTAGTACGACAAGTAGCCCTCCCCTTCAGCATGAACTGCCTATTAGTTACCGGGTGTACAAAGCTAGTCATCTTATTAATATAACCACAGGCTTTACACCTCCCACATGGAACTGTTCCTACTGATGTAACGGCCACAGTATTACTAGTGTTAGACCTTTCTTTACATAAGAGATCTTTCAGGTTTTTATTCCTTCTATATCTGAAGGTTGGTCTATTCCCTACTATATCTTTTAAACCATCGTCACTAGTTAAGATGTTCCAATTACTGCGGACTATGTTACAAATATCCCCTATGTTACTACTATAAGTAAACATTAATTGTGGACCTCTTTGTTCTCTAGGTCTATCATCTGTGATGACAGCCTCAGCTGGAGTCCGTCTTAACCATGGTTTATACTTACTATTCCTAAAACTTTTACTATGATCTATCATTTTATTCACTGTGCCTCCTTGGTAACCCCTCTGTTGGAAACAACCCTTAAGTTTATTCAACTCCTCCTCATAATCATTTTCAGCCAAACAAATTCTAGAGACCCTGCTGGCTTGTCCCTGTACTATGTTGGAATAGGTATAGCGGGGATGCATACTGTCATATGACAATAACGTATTCCTCCAACAATCTTTTCTATATAACCTAGATTTAAAACCATCTTCCTCTTGCTCAATACAGACATCCAAGAAATCTATGGCTTGAAAGGAGGCTTTGACCGTAAATCTAAAAAATATAGTTGTGGAGTGTAAAAATTCCACAAAATTGTGCAGTAGGCTTGTGTCCCCATCCCACAAAATAAAGACGTTGTCTACAAATCATACATACATCCTGATGTAATCCTTCCAATTTTCATTATGAAAAATAATAGTATTCTCCCAATGGGAGAGGACAAAATTAGCATATGTGTTGGCACAGGGGGTGCCCATGGCAACCCCCTGCACCTGTCTATATATGGAATCAACGCCTATAAACACATTATTCTCCAAAACTAATATTAATAATTCCTTTATTGGATTTTTTTTGTCATCAGTCTCCCCTAGACCCTTTAGTAGTTCACCTACCATTTTGACACCATAGTTGTTATTAATAACAGTGAACAAATTATTCACATCCAGGGTCACCATCAAAAATCTGTTCTCTTTTTCCATACTGTTCACTTCTCCCAACTTCATTAAAAAATGTCCCGTGTCTCTCAATATACAATCAATCTTGTCCACATAGGGTCTAAGGGTATGTTCCAACCATATGGAGATATTTTCGGTTACCCACCCCCTCCCTGAAACTATGGGTCTAAGGGGTGGGCTAACCAAAGACTTATGAATTTTTGGGAGTGCCTTAAAAATGGGTGTGGTGGCTTTATCTATGCAGAGAAATTCAAAGGTTTCCTCAGTGATCTTCATCTCAAACAACAACCTCTGCAGGCCGTAATGTACTCTATCAGTAGCTTGTTTAACTCCCAGGGGATTAATCAGGCTATATGTGCCTTCATCAAGTAACATTTCTTTTAGCTTGTCATTATACCAAGTAGTGTCAAGCACAACAACCGCTCCTCCCTTGTCGGCCGATTTTATTGTCAAATCTTTATTCGCACTTAAACCCATTAAAGCTGCTCTCTGTGTTGAAGTTAAATTATAAAACTTACTAGTTTCACCCTCCATAAAATACCTCATTAAATCCCGTTCACAACCACTGATGAAAAGGTTAAGGGCCGGCGTTAGTGGTGGAACATAGCCACTGGGTTTTCTTAAAATCTCACTGCCCTCATTATTTACACCAAACATCATTTTTAAAACTATGTTGTGGCAAAACAACATTATATCCATTACAATAATACCCAAGTAGTTTAGAGAGATTACATTCTTGTCAATAATATGATTTCTACCTGCATGTATTTCTTTCTTTTTATAGAAAAACAAGAATTTTGATTTTAATTTGTTAAAATGAAGACCAGAAATTGTATAAAAAAATCCCTATTAATGAATCTAGTTCATTTAGAGTTAGGTAATGTGAGAAGTACATCATCAGCAAATAACATTATTTTAGCAATATGCTGATTATATATATCAACACCTTCTATCTTTGGGTTGTTTTGTATTAATATGCCAAATATTTTAATAGCCAATGCAAATAGAATGGGTGACACGGGGCACCCTTGTTTAGTACCTTTGGTTAGATGAATGGATTCTGAGGTAAATGCCTTAATTTAACATAAACTAGATTATTTTTATAAACATTCATTATGAGTGAAATAAAGGAAGACAGGAATTCAAATAAAGATAATATTTTGAACAGAAAATCCCATTTAAAAGAATCAAAATCCTTTTCTACATCTAATCCAATTGTTAAAGCTTCTTGATTTTCTCTATTTAAGAATTCAATATGAGTTAATACCCTTCTGATATTGTCACATGTATGCCTATTATGTATAAATCCAGTTTGGTCTTCATTTATTGTGTAAAACAAAGGAATTTGTATTCTAGTAACCAGAATGGACATATATATATATATATATATATATATATATAATATATTAGAGAGATTGGTCTGTAAGAACTACAAACTTTGGGGTCTTTATTTTCTTTTAAAATAGCAGTGATTAAGGAATATCCCCAAGAAGAAGATATGATAACTTGTGTCTGGATCTCAATTAGTGTTTTATGAAAAAAAAAGTAATAGATGTAGGAAAATTTTATGCATTTCTATAATGATACCATCAACTCTGGGCATTTATTAGAATTACACTCCTTGATATTATCTGTGACTTATTTGTTCATAATTTGATTTTGGATTTCTAATTATTAATTTTTCTGGAATTTTCTTAAGTTTAGAAGAGAGTAATTCCAGGTTTCAGAGATCAGCTTGTGAGCTACTTGTTTTGTAATGTTCCATGTAATGATATTTAAAGGCATCAAGAATACTTCCTATATCAGATACTTTTCTTTTTTTACTCTCATGTAATATGTTAACAATATTTTTAGCTTTAGATTGCATTTTAATCCTCATTGATAATTTATGCATATGTTTAGCTGTTGTGGCATAAGAGTTTATTTTTAATCTTTCTAATGCCAAATTAGTGTTCTGAGCTAGAATTTCAATATATTTTTACTTAATTCTTCTATTTTCCTTTTATTATAAGGAGAATTTGTAGCCTTATTAGATTTAATTAATGAGTTGGGATTGTATATTTTGTAATGCTGATTTCCATTTTTTGATTTTGTTTTTGAACCATTTAAGGCTTCTACTATATGTATAAGCATTTAAAGAGTCTCAGATCATAACTTTTGTAATCCCTGATGTATAGTTAGTTTCTAGAAAGAAATGAAGTTCGGAGACCAGCCAGGGTTTAAATTCTTTAATTTTTCTGATGTAAGCTGGGATTCTTGCTCTAAAGGTTAATCTTTTATAATCTGTTTGAAATTTATGAATGTGAGAATTATGGTCAAAGATAGGGCAAGGAAGTATGGAAAGAAATAATATTTGAGTTTAAATCAGCAGAAAAATAAATTGTATCTATTCTAGTTTGGGTGCCAAAATTATGATCCTGATGAGAGAATTTGAATGAATTATTTTCTTTTATACTAAATGTGTCAAATAAATTAAATATCTCAGTCTACTTTTTAAGCAGTTTTGCAGTAGAAGTAAGACAAATAGGTATTTTATTAGTAGTATTGGAGCTATCTAATATACAATTAAAGTCCCCTCCTGTTATTAAATTGCCTTTATATGTGTTAGCAATAAGGTCTACATATTTTTTTAGCAATCCCTACTCCCATGCCAGGAAAACAGTATATTACTGAAAATAACAAAAGAAAGCCCAAGGAGTATTAAAAAAATCCCAGTTCTTTATTGTAAGCACTTTCATTCATCGACACTATACAATGAACTTCTTTAGGCAAAACTCTACCCAACATTCCATGCCTTATATAAGACACTTAATTAGTTAATAAATCAATAGCAAACTTACTTAAATTAATTTGTGTGTTATAAGAAATACAATTACAAAATAAAGTTTAAAATGCTGACAAGTGCAAAGAAATTTAACATTATAAATTCTTATATAACACAATCAAATCAAATATAAATCTTACAAAAATATATGTATTTTCTCATTGTGTACATAGACAAGGAAATGATGAATAAACAACTTCCCCTTCGTATCTAAATGTTACGCTAAAAATATGAAAAACTTTGCCCTTTTTTAAAAGTATATATATATATATATATATATATATATATATATATATATATATATATATAAAATAGTACAAATATATATATATATATATATATATATATATATATATATATAAAATACTGCTACTTAGAATAAATGGCAACATCATAGCTTAAGTTAAATGAATAGATATATGAATACACATTTCATATTGCATCTTACCTATCCAGTGATGTTAACTTTAAAATGCATTTAATTGAACTGAATTCATTCAGTCCTGGTGGAACATGGACATTAGTTCTTAACAGCCATAATAGTTCATATTCTTCCAACTTAAGTTCCCAAGGACCAAATCTAATATTTTTGCTTATTTGATCCATAATAATGAAATGGAATTTATGTGTAGGATTATCTAAAGCATGCCTTGCTGAAGCATTGGTGGCAGACTTTTTACCAATCTGGTATTGTTGTTCGTAAATCCTTTGTTTAAGTGCATGTTCTGTTTTCCCTATATAAAAACCTTGGTACTGCTGGCATTGGGTGAGGTAAACTACTCCTGTGGTCTCACAATTAAATCTTCCTTTTACACTGTAGATCTTATTATGTATACTAAAACAGTTACCTACCTTTATAAATTGGCATTGATGACATCTGCCACATTTCTTCATACCCCAATTACTTTTGGGTATTATGCTGTGACTTTCTAATATGTTTTCCTCTTCTGTATGTTATATTGGGTTTACCTCCCAAGTTTCTGTACACAGTACTATCTTCCATAATAAGGGCCCAATTTTGATAATAATATCCTTAATATTTGCTGCATCCATAGAGTAGGTAGTTAAAAAACTAAGTCTAGGATCGAACTGAGTGGGAAGATTGTTGGAATCTCTGTCTTGTGTGCTTAAGTCATGTACTACTTCAATATAGCCTTTCCACAAGATGTGCTTAAAATGGCCATTATTCCTTTTCCTAAAAACTTTGCTGAAAAGATGTTCAAAGAGGTGTATAGGGTATCCTCTTTTTGTGAACATATTTTTTAAAAATTCACATTCAACTTGGAAATCATCATCAGATGAAACCTTTCTGGCCCCGCGGACCAATTGTCCTTGTATTACTGCTCTCTTTTGATAAAAAGGATGATTGCTATTGAAATGGAGAAAATCATTAGAATAAATAGGCTTTCTAGATATAGTAGCCCTGTATATCCTATTCATTGTGTCTTTAGACAATTGTGCATCCAATGGTTTCTGTCTCAAACTGGCAGGTGAATTCTAAAAAGTTAGTAAAACTTGTGATGATGTTAAGGAATTTCTCTACTGTTTCCAGTGAACCTTTCCATATAAAAAACATGTCATCTTGATAGCGAGTGTTAGAATTTGATGTTAGGCACAATTTTTTGACAGTAGATATAAAAGATTTGCACACTGTCATACCGAGGAACTAGGCTTGTAGTGGGTACATGTGTTTTTAACACTTAAAGGCATGGATAGCGATGAAATAGATTTGATTGAAGCACTACTTGAACTGGTATTACAAATTAATTACATCTTATTCAATAACCAATTTTTCCTTCAAAATACAGGGGTAGCTATGGGCTCCCTCTGTGGGGGTAGCTTTGCAAATTGCATGATGGCTTACTGGGAAAAGGGAATTTCTATTCAACAATGCCATGTTCAGGGAGAACACTGTTTGGTACACTCGCTATCAAGATGATATGATTTTTATATGGAAAGGTTCACTCAAAACAGTAGAGAAATTCCTTGACATCATCACAAGTTTTACTATCTTTCTAGAATTCACCTACCAGTTTGAGACGGAAACCATTAACTTCTTGGCTGTACAATTGTCTAAAGACACAATGAATAGGATATACAGGGCTACTATTTATAGAAAGCCTACTTATTCTAATGCTTTTCTCCATTTCAATAGCAATCATCCTTTTTATCAAAAGAGAGCAGTAATAAATGGACAATTGGTCCGCGGGGACAGAATGGCTTCATCTGATGATGATTTCCAAGTTGAATGTGAATTTTTTAAAAATATGTTCACAAAAAGAGGATACCCTATACACCTTTTTGAACAACTTTTCAGTGAAGTTTTTAGGAAAAGGAATAATGGGCATTTTAAGCACATCTTGTGGAAAGGCTATATTGAAGTAGCACATGACTTAAGCACACAAGACAGAGATTCCAACAATCTTCCCATTCAGTTTGATCTTAGATCTAGTTTTTTAACTATCTACTCTATGGATGTGGCAAATATTAAGGATATTATTATCAAAAATTGGGCCCTTATTATGGAAGATAGTACTGTGTCCAGAAACTTGGGAGGTAAACCCAATATAACATATAGAAGAGGCCCAGATTTGAAAAACATATTAGAAAGTCACAGCATAATACCCAAAAGTAATTGGGGTATGAAGAAATGTGACAGATGCCATCAATGCCAATTTATAAATGTAGGGAACTGTTTTAGTATACATAATAAGATCTACAGTGTAAAAAAAAGAGCAAAAGCTGCTTAATTAACAGCCTAGGCAATGGCTACAATTTGGCTTCCAGAAAACACCAAAGTCTAATGACTTTTCATCCTCTCTTTCTTAGTGATTTGAATTGTATAGCTCATCAGATGAGGAACTGAAAGCACAGCTGCAGATTGTCAAAACTTTTTCAGATGATATTGGAATGTCATTTGGTATTGATAAATGTGCAAAAGCAACCTTTAATAAAGGAAAATTGCAGCACCAGGATAACATCAGTTTGGGACAAGAATGTGATATAAAAGAACTTCAGCAAGAGGGGATGTAGAAATACTTGAGAAATGATGAAGGATCAGCAATAAAGCATGAACAAATGTGAATAAGGCTTAGTAAGGAGTAATTAAGAAGACTTAAATTAATCCTGAAAACAGCATTGACACCTAGGAACAAGATCCAAGCTATAAATCAATTTGTTCTTCCTGTCCTAACTTACAGTTTTGGAGTGACTGACTGGCCCAAAAAAGTATTGGATAGATTGGATATCAAAACAAGAAGGATGCTTCATGCTCACCAAATGATTTATAAAAATCAGTGTATACCAAGATTATATATCCCCTGTTTTGAAGGAGGGATGGGCCTTCTTGAAATTGATTACATGTATAGATCTGCAATCGTGGGACTCCACATATATCTATTGACCTCACAAGATCCAAATGTGGTGAAAGTTTTGAAACATGAGGAGAATAAATCTAAGATGACATCTCTGCTTAATTTAGTAGAAGCATATCGACATCAAGTAGGAATGGAAATCAAGCTAGAAGTGAATAAAAACCAAGCAGCAACTGAATGTTCTAAAATAGAAAAGAAAGAATATAAGGTGAAGGATCAGATGAGAAGGCAAGAAATGTGGAAAAAACATAAATATAGTTGCAAGTATAAAAAACTTCTGGAAGAGCCTCGTGTTGATCAAGAACGAATGCAGGAATGGTTAAGGAGAGGTGAATTTACATCAAGAAATGAAAGGTTAATATTGGCAGCCCAAGATAGTGGGTTGCATACACGCTGGTTTACTAAGTCCATTGAACATGTGGGAGAAACAGACATATGTAGGTTTTGTGGAACCGAGATGGAAACAGTTACACACCTTATTGCTGGTTGTGATGCTCTAATGGCAGAGGGACTGTATACTGAAAGGCATAATAATGTGGCGAGATTGTTACACTGGAGATTGTGCAAACATTATGGTATCGAAGTGGCTGAAAAACATTGGAAACATGAGCCACAAAGAGTCATAGAAAATGATGAAGTTTACATCACATGGGATCACCCAATACCAACAGTCCAAAAGATAGATGCTAGAAAACCGGACATAGTGATCCAAGAAAACAAGACAAAAATAGCATTGATCATTGAAATTGCCACACCTAGTGACTATAGTGTCTTGCCTGCAGAGAGACACAACATCATAAAATACCTTGATCTGCAGGCAGAAACGAGAGCCATGTAGAAGAAAGTAACCCAGACAGTTCCAATAGCAGTAGGAGCAACTGGTCTTATAAAAAAGAATTTACAATCATATTTAGATATGTTACCAATTCATGTAACACCATATGAATTGCAGAAGGAGTTATTGCTGGGCACATTGCGGGTACTGTGAAGAGCACTTTTGACTAACATCAAAGAGTGAAATAATACTAATTTCATGAACTTTAATTGTACTCTGACGTAGGAATGGGGTCCATTCCCTTCATGGTATTAGAAACCCAAAAGACTTGGAGAAATCAAAAAAGATTAAAAGGAAGATTTAATTGTGAGACCACAGGAGTAGTTTATCTCATCCAATGCTAGCAGTGCCAAGGTATTTATATAGGAAAAACAGAACGGGCACTTAAACAAAGGATTTATGAACACCAGTATCAGATTGGTAAAAAGTCTACCACCAGTGCTTTGGCAAGGCATGTGATAGATAATCCTACACATAAATTCCACTTCATTATTATGGATCAAATAAGCAAAAATATTAGAGGTGGACCTTGGGAACTGAAGTTGGAAGAATGTGAACTATTATGGCAGTTAAGAACTAATGCCCATGTTCCACCAGGACTGAATGAATTCAGTTCAATTAAATGCATTTTAAAGTTAAAATCATGGGATAGGTAAGATGCAAAATAAAATGTGTATTTATGTATCTACTCATTTAACTTATGCTATGAAGTTACCATTTATTCTAAGTAGCATTATTTTATATATATATATATATATATATATATATATATATATATATATATATATATATATATATATACATATATCTATTTATATATATGCTTTAAAAAAAAACATGCAAAGTTTTTAATCTTTTTAGCATAACATTTAGATAGGAAGGTGAAGCTGATTATTCACCATTTCATTTTCTATGTACACAATGAGAAAATACATATATTTTAGTATGATTTATATTTGATTTGATTGTGTTATATAAGAATTTATGTTAAACTTCTTTGTGCTTGTCAGCATTTTAAACTTTATTTTGTAATTGTATTTCTTATAACACACAGATTAATTTAAGAAAGTTTGTTAATTAATTTATTAACTAATTAAGTGCCTTACATAAGGCATGGAATCTTCTTCTTTCAGCTTTTCCCGGTTAGGGGTTGCCACAGCGGATCACTTGTCCGCTCATGATTAGCAGTGGAGTTTTACAGTGTTGAGTTGCCAGCCCATTGCCCAACCTTCCACAGAAGGCACACACATGCACACACTCATGCCTAGGGCCAATTTAGAGTGTCCAATCCACCTAAAGCACGTCTTTGGAATGTGGGAGGAAACCGGAACACCCGGAGGAAACCCACACGACCACAGGGAGGACATGTAGACTCCACAAAGAAGGCACCCCAGCCGAGGATCCAACCGGTGACCCTCTTGTTGGGTAGAATTTTGTCTGAAGAAGTTCATTGTATAGTGTGGATAAACAAAAGTGCTTACAATAAAGAACTGGGATCTTTTTACCACTCCTTGGCCTTTCTTTTGTTATTTTCAGTAGTTTTCTACAAGGAAACAGTATATATTTACTAATGTCCAGATCATGTTGTTGAATTTATCCTCATATTTGTGGATGATTTGGAGATTAATAATGTTCTTTTTCTGTAACACAATTACTCCTCTAGTCTTTAATTTATAGGAAGAATGAGCTAATATTAGATAGTCACTAGAATTCTATGTGTTGCTATCACTTCTTATAAAGTAAGTTGCATGGAGAAAGACTTCTTTTGCTTTATTTAATTTTATATGCCTTATTAAGTTCAAGATCTTCCTTGGATTCTTCAGACCATTAGTATTTAAAGATAGGTTCATAGCTTCATATGTAGGTACTAGGCTATCTGCCTGAAGGCATTTATAAGCCTAGCCAGAATGTGCTGGCTTTTGCCAACCCCTTAGATTAGTTCCCTGTGCCTCTGTCCTGCAGAGCCCCTAAAGTGATCCCCAGGGTAAACTTTCTGCTTCCCATCCACTTGTCAAGGTTTCTTTTGAAGAGTGTTAGCGAGGAGCTCTGCCTAATGTAGATTGGAATCTTGTTTCAAAGCATGGGAAGTATCTGGGACAGGAATCTATCCCTCCAGCACATCCTATTTATTGTTGTGGTGAGGTTTAGAGCCCTAGAGCGTGTGGCTTGAGGGAATATGTTTTTTTTTAGGTGGAGCATGTCCATCAATTCTGGGTTGGGCATGGCCTTGTATGTCAGGCAGAGATCATCTCTGAGTAGGCAGTATGCAACTGAGTACAGCTGGAGTTTCTTCAGTCGAGCTGCATAGGGCATCTTTTTGAGGCCAGTGATCTTCTTGGTGAGGTACTTCTGTGGTCTTTTCAGCTGTTGTAGGTGTCTTGTAAGGTAAATCCCAAATGGGGCATTGTACTCTATGATGGGTCTGACAAGTCATGAGTAGAGGGGCACAATGATCTGGATGCGAACCCTTTTGTGATTAGGTGGGCAACATAGAAGGATTTTCTAACCACTACGGCACTGTGATTATCAAAGGAGAGATTACTATCTACTTGGGTCCCCAGATTCCTTATTACGTCTTCCATATTTAAGGGACTACCACCTATGAGGTAGTTTGTGGGTACTTTGTTTTTTCCAAAAGGGATGACTATGCACTTTTTGGCATTTAGCTTGAGGCCATGATTTTGACATCAGGTATCCATCTCAGTGAGACCATTTTGGAGGATGTCTGTGCCAGCCAGAGAGTCAATTATAGCCCCTGGTTTGCAGTTGTCTACGAACTTGGTCAGCCATAGTCCTCCTGTACTTGCCAGTACCTCTGAGAAGTATATGCCGAACAGGAGGGGTCCTAGGTCTGAGCCCTGGGGAACGCTACTTGTAACCGGTTTAGAGTTGGACCTAGCTCCCACAACTCTCACCATGTGGATTCTGTCCATGAGCCAGTTGGCAACTCATCTTGTGACATAGGGGTTTATGTTCAGCCTGTGAGCTTGTCTGTAATATCAGAATGGGGAATGGTGTTGAAGGCCTTTGCAAGGTCTAGGTAGGTTGAGTGTACCACCTTTCCCTCGTCTCTAGCCTTGGTAACTGTCTCAAAGAAGTCCACCAGTGTTAGTAGGCATGATCTGCCCATAACAAAGCCGAACTGGATAGGTTCCAGTGTTTGGAGGTTCCCAATGTCTCTGTTAATGAGTTCCATGATGATGCACTCCATAGCCTTGCAGACCAAGCTAGTCAGGCTTATAGGGCGATAGTTCCCAGGGTCTGTTGTGGCTCCACCTTTGTGGAGCAGAATAACCATTGCTGTTGCCACTCTATGGGTACGTAACCTGTAAAGAGGCTGAGTTTTAACAGTGTATTTAGGTGAGGGGTTAGTTCATCTTTGAGCTAGTGTAAGATGCAGCCTGGGACACCATCCGGTCCCATTGATGCTGTGTTTTTGGCTTTGGAGAGGGCTGTTTTAACCTGAGTGTCTGCGATTTCAGGGGCTCTACATTCCTCTGGTATGGTTATGGGCCCTTTTGGGGGTGAGAGTGGGGTGAAGTTTGCCCTGAACCTGTCTGCCAGGATGTTGGCAATATTGGTTGGTTCAGTGTATTTTGTACCATTCTGCACTAACTCCGAGCAGATCTGAGCACTGCCACTTAGATTCTTGACATTGCTAAAGAATGTCTTGCAGTTATCTTTGGAGTCCTTGGCAATTTTTCTTTCGAAACTCTCCTTGGCAATTTTTCTTTCGAAACTCGCCTTGGATGATTTTACGAGGGATTGCAGTTTCTTGCTGATACTGATTAGGGATGTCTTCCTTTCTTGGGATTTTACTCTTTTCTGTACTAGTTTCCTCCTTCTATTGTATAGCTTGTTTATAGCAGGAGTCCACTAGACTGGTTTCCTTTTCTTGGAGGAGTGAGTCTTGGTTTTGCTTGGGATTGCACAGTCCATGCATTCTTGTAAGTGCTCGTAGAATGCATTAGTAAAGGATTCTGCAGCTTGGACAATGTTATTCTTTAGCATGAGGGCTTTGAAACTTTCCACCTCGGTGTTAAGTAACATGAAGTTTGCTTTTAAAAAGATTTTCACGGTGGTTTCCTTGTCTGGTGGTGGAAGCAGAATGTGGATATCAAAAGTGATTTGTTTATGGTCAGATCTAACCAGCGAGGGGTTGACCTCCAGTGTGGAGCACCGGTTGCCCATGTTGGTGATGACCAGGAACAATATGTTTTCACCTCTGGTGGGAGTGTTGACCAGTTGAGCCAGGGCATTTGAGTTTATAAATTCTAGGAAATGTTGGGCAAGGGAGTTAGCACTTGAGTAGTTCTCCCAGTTAATGTTTGGGTAACTGAAATTATCCAATATTAGGGTGTTTGGTAGGACCTTTATATTTCCCAGTGTTTCCAGAAATGTGGAATGGGGGTCCTGGGACATGGTGGGTGATTTGTAGCAAGCTACAATTTGAATTGCAGTTTTGCCCATTGTTAGTTGCACATGGATGATCTCTGAAGCATCGTGCTGCGCCACTAACCTGGAGGTGTGGGTATCCTTGATGAATATGGATACGCCCCTGCCTTTTGTATTTGGGTTTGGATTCTGTGGCCGAAATGTATGGTATGAATTGTAGCCTGGCAGTGCTGAGGTGCTCTCTGGAGCCTTAAACCAGGTTTCTGTTACTGCACATATATCGATTTTCTCCATACTGAGGAGTGCCTTGAGTCCATGCATTTTGAGTTTTAGACTTCTGGCACTGAGTAGCATTACCCTCAGTTTTTGGGTACTTGTGCTATTCATGGCAGTGGGTGTATCTTTTGAGCCTTGCCTAAAAAAGGCAATGTAGGGGTGGCAAGAGCCTTGGCCAGTATTTGAAAGCCTAAGGGTGACAGGTGCACGCCATCTCTAGCGAAGCAGCGTGGCTTGTCCAGCATGTCATCCCAGGTGGACAGACACTGGATCCCCTTTGAATGACACCAGAAACTTAGCCAATTGTTGAAATTGATAATTTTTTCTTTATACTGTTGTATCATTCTTGGTGAGGGCAGGATGCTACTCAGGGTCAGGTCATACCGGCCTGGGCTACAAGATCAGAGAGCTCTTCCATGTCCCTTTTCATGTAGTCCAGGGAGGTATGGCTCAGGTCATTCACACCAACATAGGCAATGACAAAGTCGTATTTGTACTTGTTCTGGAGTGACCTGAGTGCTTGTGTTATGTGGCGGATCCTGGCACTTGACAGGCAGCTAACAGTAACTTTCTCCTTATTCGGCCTAGTGAGTGGGACATCAGTGTGCCTGACTATAGAGTAACCCATTACTAGTATGTTGGGTATGTTATTTTGCCTTAAGGGCTGCAATTGCATGGCACACTGGTTTTGTGAAGTATGTGTTTCATGATTTGTGTTGGGGGGGTAGAGGTTTCTTGGATGTCTGCTTTGGAGGTCACTGTTGCTTTTACAGATTTTTATTTAGAGCCTCTGAGTATGTTTTCTTGTATTTATGTGTTTTTTTGCTAGTGCAGGTTTAATGGGTCTATGTGAGACTGGTGGTGTGATGCAAGTATTTCCTTTCTCCTCTTGACTGTCTGATCCAGCCTTCATGCTTAATGTTAGTATAAAGACTTTTGACATCCAGGCAGAGCCAAAACATGTTCATATTCCAAACTTTCCCTTTTATTTTGTTCAAAAAATCCTGGCTATCCCTAATATAAGAGGCTGTACTCATTACATATTTCTTAAGATGTTCATGTAGCAGCACACTTATGTTTTTCAAAAAGTACCTCTGTGCAGACACGATAGGTCGACCACTAAGGTTAGTTAGACCTTTGTGTGTCTTAGGTAAACAGTAAAAAACTGTTGTTGAGCAGATTTCCACTCCAAACTTCTTTTCCACATCCTTAGAGGTAAAATACCCCAACCTAAGACCGTTGTCTAACAACAGTTGGTACTCCTTAATAGCTTCAAAGTAATCTGAAACATCACATTTTCTATAAATTTCCACATTGTTCAAATGTTTATAACAATCTCTAAATATTGTATAAAATGCATGATTACTATCTGGTTGCCCTTATTAG
This sequence comes from Protopterus annectens, assembly GCF_019279795.1. Lineage (NCBI taxonomy): Eukaryota > Metazoa > Chordata > Ceratodontiformes > Protopteridae > Protopterus > Protopterus annectens. The sequence goes on from NC_056731.1 coordinate 1,041,029,661, forward strand.
ATGGTTTAACCACCCATCTTCTGTCATTACCAAATTCCAGTAGGGCTTACCATTGCTGCTTAGTTAAGTTAAAGCATATATTAGACTTATTCTCTATGCAAGACCAGTACATTTGTTCAACCTCAAAATTAAGTGTAGCAAAATATCCTTGCAAAGTGATGTTTAGAAAAGGTGGAATAAAAGAGCTTTTAACAGAGATAGCATCAGTGTTCAGTTGGCAATAAGCATTAAAGTTGTTCTCAAACAAATCTTCCTGAGATGACAAACATGAGTGAAAAGAATCATCATCACCACTTTCATAACAGTCAGTAGGCACAACCACTCCCTCTTGTTTAAAGTAATACATCAAATGCAATTTTCTACTGAAAGAAAATATTTCACTTTAAAGTACATGTATTCTTGGTAAAGCAATTGGTATAAATTTAAGGCCAAGACATAATACAGACATAACCACATCAGAAATGTCATGTCTGGACAGATTTAACACATGGAAATTGTCACAAAATACATTAATACCAGCATTTTTTCTTGTTATGCTGTCCCTTCTTATTATAGTTCTTTTGCTGGCCCCATTCATTGCGGCCCTGTTTTCTGTTGTTAAAGTCTGTTCTGGCAGAACTGGAATTCCGAAAGCGGTTCTGCATATCTTTTGGATTTTGTGCTTTGGGCAAGGCTGGAAACTGTTCCACATTCCCCTCAGCTCCAGCAATCACATCTCCCTCCTCAGAAGCAGCAAAAGAAACTGAGGAAGGAGCAGAAGCATTTTTACCCCAACTAACATCATTGCTACCATTGTTACTTCTGCTTCTAGATGAAAAAGATCTATTATTTTTTTTCTTTTCCAAAGAAATGCTTTATCAAGACTGTAATCCTTAATGTCTCTATTAATTTTGTAGCTTTTATGCTCAACTAGTAATTCTTCAAAGTCCACAAGTCTCCCATTAATTTTTTTCAGCATACTAGTCAATTTGACAGATGTTAAAAGTTTATCAAGTTCAACACTTTCCATTCTGATTTCTTCTTTAAGCCTTCGCTTCTTTAACTCATCCCTCTCAATTAGGATGCGTACCCATTCAGTAGAACACTGGTGAGCTGCCTGTACCCATCTCTTTCGAAAGACCATATCCTCAGCATTCCTTCCTCAAAGGGGGTTGTAGGTGCTTTGTATGCTCACAGACCTCGGGGTAATATTCAGCTGTGATTACCGCTGAAGTTAAAGAATGTTGATATGTGTACTAGCCTCCTTCTGCAGTAGATTTTCCAGCTTCTCCCTCAGATTTACAGCCTCTGCTGATAAAGTAGTTACAGTGGAAGAGCCCAAAGTTTAAAAAGGGTTCACAAAACGACATTCTCGTTCCCCCATAAAATGGTCCCAAGCAGTAGCCATAGCCGTATCCTGAACAGCCGCCTACAGCACCTGCAGACTGCATGGATAAGGCAATCAAAAGCAAAACAAAGACTCTTTGTACCGGACCCCCAGCCATAAACAAACTCTACAACAAAAGGAGGAAGCTAGCTAAAGATAGAGGCAAAATCCTTAGGTAAAGACACACCCTTGACACTATAAGTAAAAACTAGAGCTCTCATAAAATCATCCAAAGCAAATTTGACTCAAAAGACAATCATAAGGCCTTCTTTAGGCTATATTTAGAAACCTAGAGGAAACTCCCAGATATGCTCAGAACTAGTTCAAAATGATGTGAAGATTACTGATCCTACAGACATTACAGACATACTGGCTGACACATACTGGCTGACTTCTCCCCCCCAAAAAAGAGAGAGAAGGATCTATACCACCAAGCCAGCCCCCAAACATCTCAAGTCCCAAGTGAGACTGCTGCTCTCCAACAAAAAAACACAGCATCCATGGGGACCTGTGTCCCCCCTGTGTGTGTGCTCCACTAAACTCAATGAGGAATTACCCCCACTACTAGGACAACTTTAATCAAAAGTCTTACCTCTGGATGCACTCCAGGAGGGCGCACTGCAACTGTGGTCCCTTTGTCAAAGGCAGATCATGCCCCAGATTTGATGAATATGCTTCACTCAAAAAATCTAGATCCATCAGAAGTATGAACCTATGAACCTATGAACCTATAAGAGTAGCCAAATTACCAGTAGCGGACACATTAGAAGTACCAACTGCTTCTAAATTTCTAGATCCTCTCTCATTCAGTTATAAAACAAACTGTTGAACAGTCCTTTGGCTGACATCAATAGTATCATCGCTAAAGGGACGTGGCACATTATTTACAGGATCAGTGGCCATAAAAACAACAAATACAACTTAAAAAAAGCAAAAAATAAAATTTTAAAATACCACCAATACCAGCGATCCAAGAAGTAAGAAATTTTAATGAAACAGTGCCTCGGCAAGAGTAAAAACACTAAAAAACACTCTTTACTTAAATACAGCATATTGCACAAGACAATTAATCAATTAAGAATACAATTTGAATCACATACTTCAAATTACATTCCTTGTTGAGTCCCTGAGGCTCTGAAGTACCATACTTTAAAATCAAGGGGGTTTCTTTTTTTAAAAGTTTATTTTTTAAGGACACACATTCACCTATACCAACTTGCAATTTTTCCAGAACACAAACCCTAAGAGAATCAGGATCAGAATTGTGTGCTGTCATGAAATGGCTCACAAGGGGACTCTCTAGTTTTTTTTATACTTTATGCTATTCTATTCTATTCTATTCTATTCTATTCTACTATACTATTCAAATTAACCCTGATTGTTTAATAAAGTGATAGAGAATTTTGAAAGGGAAAGACTTTTAGCAGTAAGTACTGTTTCTTTCTTTCTTTCTTTCTTTTTTTTTCAGTAATTTTCCTTAAGGAATGTTAAACTTGTGCTGATTTATGAGTAACATTGACTTAAACTGCCGTAACATTTATTATGAACTGTTCCAAACAGACTGAGTTACATGAACCTGTATATCCTGCATATCATGAACAAGTTAACAGTCCATTGAAGACTGAATTTCTTTCCTCAAACTCTGCATTTTTATTTGCCCTTGTAAATAAATCTAAACTGGAAACTGAAAAGCTAATTTCTGGCACTGTTTTGCTTACTGCAAGGTCAGGAAATTTCTGCTGCCTTCATGCATACATACATACAGTATCTATCTATATCTGTCTATATATATATATATATATATATATATATATATATATATATATATATATATATAAATATATATATATATATATATATATATATATATATATATATATATATATATATATTTATGGATCTACTTCTGTTTACAGACAATTGAGCCCATTTAGGAAAGTGTACTTTAACGAATGTGCACTTTCACAAAAGCTGATTCACTGAATCGACAAAAACTATACAATAAACAGTAAAAACACCCCCATACACCCACACTACTTAAATATACTAACTCCAAGATCGCACTACAGTGGGCAAAAAGGATATATTTCCATATTCCAACTGCACCATGCTTCAGTGAATTGGCATTAGTGAAAGTGCGCTTTCAATTAAGTGCACTTTTGCTAAAGTGGGCTCGATCTTCTGTGTTTCGAAAATGTCAGTCTTTGATAAAAGAAGAAAATAACACAAAAAGTACACATTTTAAATGAAAATAGGTGAGGGACTGTGCCCCCCACACCCCCTAACTATTTATAACAAATCCAGGGTCTCACAACATGGGGGAGGGGGAAAAATCCATGTTAATTGCCTTGAATACTGTTTTTTGATCAAATGAATTTTTGACCAAATGAGTGTCGATCAAATAGTCTGTTGATCAAATGTTGTAGACCCATATATATAAATATATGTATTTTTTAATAAGTTGAACTTTGATCTAATGAACATTAGATCAACTTTCCTAACATTGGCAAAACTCATCAGTCTCAAAAAAATTAACAGTAAAGTACATATGCATTAGGGCATAATCCAAGAATATGCAGAAGAAAAAAAAACTCATGTTCATGTTTTTGCAAGGAGACAAGACCCCTTGCACTCCCATACCCATAGCTAATTATATATACAAATATCAAGATCAAATAATAGGCGGGAAAGGGCATAACGCCTTCCCAGCTGAACAAGTAATCTTACTTTGGCAGATCAGTCAGCTGTTTTTTTGATAATCTCTGGTTGGCAGTACAGTAGTTGAAACACTGTAATATATCTATACATATATATATATATATATATATATATATATATATATATATATATATATATATATATAAAAGGATCTGTGTCATAAGATAAAAAGTTCAAAAGACTGAAAAATCAAAATATCTAAAACTCAGACTATCAAAAGAATTTGTAATGCATTGAGGCAAGCCCCCCATGCCTGCCACCCCCTACCCTGCTGCTAATTATATATACCAACTCCAAGATCACACAACAGTGGAGAAAGGGAACATTCCCATATTTAATATTTTGAGTTTTAGGCAAGCTTGTGATCTTATGACATAGATCCATACACACACACACACACAGATATATATATATATATATATATATATATATATATATATATATATATATATATATATATATATATATATATATATATATATATATATATATATATATATATATATATATATATATATATATATATATATTAGATATATCCTTTTAACTAAGGTACAGGAAGCCATAGCTAGAAATATACTCATTTCTAAGCTAACTCTTAAATTGGAATATGTTTTTTTCTATGTTTCATTCCTGCAACAATATACATCTTATAAAATGACTGAAAATCAATTGTTTCACTTTTGCACAACTAACAAGTACAGAGACACACAACTAGAGTCTTTACTTAGTGGAAGAAAATTATCATAAACTTTTATGGACTCCTAAACGTAAGCTATATTGATACTTAGACCACAATATGGAAAGTCAATTAGAGAAAATACATTCTCAAAAACATGTCCTGCAACATGAAATCAGCTGCATATTGTTATCAGAAGTCAAAATGCAAAAAAATAAATAAATAAATAAAAATTAAAACTAAATTAAAACATCTGCTTAAAGCTAACATGTACAACCTTTTCATGGACAGTGGATGAAAAGCATGTTCTAATCATGTATAATAATGCAAGTGATTATTCCATGCTATAAGCTGAATCCACTAGTCATATCAATTTACATACGTTTGTACTATGTAAATAATTTTTACCAATAGATTATTGGATCCCTTATTAATCCCTTATGATTTCTACAAGATGTTTATATAGTTCAATTGCATTTATGTATAACAAGCACTATAATATTCTTCGACAGATATAATCCACTCAGAGTCATTTTTATTCTACCTGACTTTTCTTTGCTGATCAGGATGTCAGTCAACTTAGAGAACTAGTTTAAGAGTTGTTCTCTGTTTTTGTAATACTTGTACACTTTGCTGAATATATGCTGTGTTCACGTCCAGTAGCAACAAGTTTAGCTGATTAAAATAAGCCTGTATGAACATTTTGACATTGTGGTTGCATTTCAAGTTGTTGAAATTATTTTGAAAATATATGTGAAGGTGATGTGAAAATTTTCACTGAAAGCAGAGAATTGTATTGAATTATTTTATGGCAAGCTGATATATACCCATGTCTAAATAATAGGGTTTCTATTAAACCTGCACTGAAACCACGATGTCTCTTTAAATGATACAAGCTGTAGCTAAGTTCTTACTCTTCTCTGATGTTTTATTGGCTGCTTTGAACTAGAGTGAATATATTAAAAGTGTTTGCCGATGCAGTTTTTTATATGGTCTGAAGAAGCACTAGTATTTGGTGTGAAAGCGCTTACCTCATTAAACTTTTAACATTTTATGCTTCTAGCCATGTTTCTATTCTGTGCCTTGTTTTCTTCAGTTACATTTGTTGTTGGCTTGCAGACACAGTTCATTCCTTGGGGATTTTCTTCTTTGTTCCTGACAGGAAAGAAAACTTACTGGCATGTTGGAGGGCTTTGAAACAAAACAATTGTGCACCAATTGTTTATTTAGCATTCAGCTTTAAGATCAGGATGTATGCATGAAGGAAACAAAGCATGCATTTTTCTTCAAAGCCATTGTGACATTGACATTTATTAAATTGTTTCACCTCCCATGATTGTCTTAATCATCACATTTACCTTTTAATGGCTATGTAGAACAAGAAGAAATGTATATGGATTTGGGTTTCCTGTTGTGTTAGGCATTGGAACTATTACTACTTGCTCAAGGCACATCATAGGATCATAGGATCACAGGATCATAGGAGATTACTAGGCTGTCACCCCAGAGGTCATTTCAAGCCTAGCCATTACATCCCATTGTAATACCATAGGAGTGCTAGTCAGTACCCAAGATTGCATATAGTAATGTCTGCCCATGTCCAGGGGGGTTGTGGGCGCTATCCTTGGTAAGAATATACGGTGCTCCATCCACTCTTCTAGCTCCTCATGAACATTGTCATAGAGGTGCTCTGTTTCACATGAATAGGTAACCTATTCCAAAGAGACAGCTTTCGCTTGAAGATAAATCTGTCCCTCCAGCATGTACTATTTTAAGTCATGGGCCATATTTAGGTCCCTTGAACAGGTAGCCCTGGTCCCATTTGATTTACGGATATACAGCAAGTTCATTAGGTTTGCGTCTGAGATTGCTCTGTATGTCAGGCATAAGACTCCCCTAAGAAGTATATACGATACAGAGTATAGTGACAAGGACTTTAGTCAGTCTCTGTAAGGCATGTGCTGGAGTCCCTTGATCTTCTTTGTTGGAAATCTCTGAGGCCTCTCCAATTGCTGCAGGTGCTTTGTACAGTACATGTCGAATGGGTCATTATACTTAATTATGGGCCGGATTAGTGCCAAGTGTAGAGGGATTATAACCTCTTTTGCTCTTGAGGTGATACCTTTACTAGTCAATTGTGCTACATAGAAAGCCTTCCTTACTACAGTAGACACATGGTGGTCAAAGTTAAGGTCACATTCAACTTGTGATCCCAGGTCCCTTACCACTTTGTGGGTATTGTTGTTGATTTGATAGTGTGAAGGCAGATTGTTTGGTCCAAAGGAAATGATGATGCATTTCTTTGCATTCAGTTTGAGACCATGACAAAGACAACAGTCGCTGGTCTGAGTAAGACCATTCTGGCATCATTTAGGGATTCAATAATTGCACCCAGTTTGTAGTTGTCTGCAAACTTGGTCAGCCACAACCCCTTAGTTTTGACCTGGACTTCTGAGATATGTATACCAAACAGTAGAGGGCCCAGCACTGAACCCTGTGACACCCTGCTGTTAATAGGCCTGCTGCTTGATGTGATGTCACCCCCTTTAATAGTATGTGTCCGGTCTCTGAGCCATTTGGCAACTCATCTTAAAAGAAGGGGTTTACATTCAGTTTGCTATGTTTATTGGTAATGCCCGAGTGTGGGATTGTGTCAAAAGCCTTTTCCAAGTTGAGGTATGCTGTGTGCACAGATTTACCCTCATCAATGGCCCTGGTCACATTTCAGAGAAATCCACCAGATTTAACATGCAGGATCTGCCCTTGACTAAGCCAGATTGGGTAGGCTCCAGGGTTTGTAGGTCATCTATGTTTTTATTTATGAGGTCCATAATGATACATTCCATGGCCTTACAGATAAAGCTGGTCAGGCTTATGGGTCTGTAATTCCCCGGGTCTGTTGCTAGGCCATTTTTGTGGAGGGGGATAACTGTTGATGTTCTCCATTCCACAGGAACAAAGCCTGTGGTTATACTATGATTGAAAAGGGTACTTAATGGTGATGCTAGTTCATGTTTTAGCCTGTTTAGAAGGCAGCCTGGGATACCATATGATCCCATAGAGGCTGTGTTTTTTGCCTTATCAAGGCTTTGATGACCCACTCTTCAGATATGTTGGGTGGGAGAGGATTATGGGGGAAGGTTTCTGATAAGTTTGGAGGGGATAAGGAAGTGAATTTTTTGCCAAACCTATCCACTAGCAGGTTTGCTATCTCTTTGGGGTCAGTGTGTGTGATCCTTTTGGTCACCAGTTGTGCATATGCTTGAGTCCTACCTTTTAGGCTATGTACATAGCTGTAAAAGGCCTTATGGTTATCCTTGGCTGTGCTTGCTAAGTTTTTCTAAAATAAGTCCTTAGAGGATTTGACAAGTTGTCTTATTTGCCTGTTGAGGCTGAGGAGTGTGCTTTTTCATTGTTGGGTCCTCGCCTTTGTTTTCTTGGACAGCAACTTTCTGCAATTATTGTAAAGTTTGTTGAGGCTGGATGCCCACCGTGGTGGATTGTTTTTACTTATGTGCTCCGGTTCTGATTCTTTCTGGTACAGCTGAGTCTATACACTTATAACATTGATTGTACATGGCTTTAGTGTAAGCTTCAGTGTAGACATTTTTAGTCTGATTTTGACCTTTGTGAGTACTGATGTTAGTGTCAGCTTGAAGTTGACTGATTTGTGGTCAGATTTAACTAATGAGGGTTTGACAGTTGTCACAGTGGATCTGTTTGACATGTTTGTGAGGACCAGATCTAGCATGTTTGTTCCTCTTGTCGGGGTATGAACAATTTGTTCCAGGGCATTTGAGTTAATAAAGTCAAGGAACTTTTGCATTAGTGAGTCAGGGCTAGTGTAGGTTTCATAGTTCATGGTGGGATAATCAAAATTCCCCATAACCAGAATGTTCGGTAGTATTTGGATTGTCTCCAGTTTGGTCAATTAGGCTTCATGCCCGTTATGACCCATGGAGAGGGATCTATAACTGGCTATGACTTGAATAGGGGTCTTATCCACTGTAACATGAATTTTGACTAACTGCATGTTGTTGTCCAGTCTAACTAAACTGGAGGTGAATTTATATCTAATATAGATACAAACACCACCTCCTTTGGTTCTCATGTGTTCATTTAGCAGTCTGAAGGTGTGGAAGGCATTGGAGCCTTGCAACGCTGGGGTACTCTCTGAGGCCTTGAAACAGGTTTCTGTGACTGTACAGACATCTACATCTTCCAGTGATAGAAGTGCTTCCATGGTGTGCAATTTTTGGTTTAAGCTCTTAGCATTTAGCAACATGACCCCTATTTTGTTATGATTGGCAAATTTTACATCAGTAAGTTTGTTTTTGATACCTTGCCTAAAAAGGCACCATGTGGGAGGCAAGCCATTGCCAGCAGCCAAAAGCCTAAAGTTGCCAGGTGCAAACCATCTCTGGCAAAGCAGCGAGGTTTGTTGACTATGGCTTCTCAGGCTGACAGGAACTGGATCCCCTTTAAATGAAACCAAAAACTAAATCAATTATTGAACTCAATTATTTTTTGTTTATACTGTGGCATTATTATAGGTGAGGGTAGTATATTGATCAAGGCTGGGGACATACTTACCTGGCACACATACTCAGAGACTCAGTCATGTCTCTCTTAATACAGTCCAGTGAAGTATGTCTCAAGTCATTCACTCCAATATGAACTACGACAGAGTCACAATGGTACATGTTACTGAGAGACCTGAGTGCATGCATGATCTGATGAATCCTGTCACCGGACAGGCAGCTGACCGTGACTTTCTCCTTGTCCATCCTGGTGAGTGGGACATCCATGTGTCTCACTGTTGAGTCTCCAATGAATAGAAAATTTGTGTTTTGAGTGTTATGCCTTATAGGCTTGGTAGGTGAGAAACTGGTGTTATGATGTGTCTTGCATGCTGTGGGAACTGTGCTAATTGTAGCAATCTTGTGTTTTGGAGGTCTCTGGTGTTTTGGTAAGTTTTTTGAGAGAACCTCCACGTAGGTTGATTTTTGTATTTGATGCATACTGTGTGTATGAGTAGTGGTAATGTGTGCATGTGTAGTAGTGTGTGGGTTGACATCCTTTTCCATGTTACTATTTTACTGTGAGAGAGCATGGATTCAAGATTTTTGGTGTAGATACATCTCTCACAGTACAAGAGTGAGTTATTAGTATTGAGTTGTCAGTGTACATGAGGCAGTTGTTACGCTGCCTCAAGAGACAGAAGTCAACAAGGTTGGCAGGAGAAACAAGGGTAGTCCTATTGTCCATAACACTAGACTGAAGACTTATCACTAAAGGGAGCTTTTCAGCATTGATCAAGGAGAAGCTCAATTGTTGGATATTTCTGGCCATTTTTTTTTTTTGGTCGTGATTTGATAGGTTACACCTCACTAGCAGTATTTCTTTTACCAGAAAAGTACTAAGGATGGGGGCTACACTAATGTGCTACAGCTGTATCTAAGGGAAAATTGTTGAATTTATCTGTCCAGCTATGGTGCACAATTGCATGGCAGTGAGCTGTGCTGACTGGAGCACAAATGCACAACCACACAGTATTCATTTCGGTTAACTACTTTAATCAAATCATGCATTTCTGCAGGAAGCACTAGAAAGACTCCATTGATACTATTAATTATTTATTTAAGCAGACAGATTTGTGGCTTGAGTTATTCCAGGTAGAGCAGCCTTCATGCTTGTATTTTCCTGGACAACCATAGAGTTCTAAGGGTTCTGAGGTTAGTTGGAATGTAAGAAACTTTTCTAAATTAACGCTCACCTTCCTATTTTTTTTTTTTGGCTTTTGCAAGATCAGTTTGAAAGAAAAGTTATAGATAAAGATGGACAAATGTGGAGCTTAACAGTTTATTGTCCTAAGGACTCCCTCAAATAAGTCAGGCTGGGCACAGCCCACCACAAAATCAAAAATCTTTGAATTTGATTTGATGGATGCTACTCTTTCCTCCCAGATCCCAATGACATGCTGTAGGAAAATTGGTGACACTCAGATTGACAATCGATGTGCATACTCGTGTGTGTGTGTGTGTGTGTGTGTGTGTGTGTGTGTGTGTGTGTGTGTGTGTGTGTGTGTGTGTGTGTGTGTGTGTGTGTGTGTGTGCGTGTGTGCGTGTGCGTGTGCATGTGTGTGTGTGTGTGTGTGTGTGTGTGTGTGTGTGTGTGTGTGTGTCTGTGTGTGCACGTGTGTGCATGTGTGCGAGTGTATGTGTGTGTGTCTGAGTCCTAGTCCTAACCCAGATTGGTGATCTATCCAGGATTAGTCTCTTTCCCTTGCACCCACTGAGTGCCAAGACTAGTTGGACTTCTGCTCTCCTAGCATCCTAAATTTGATTATAGTGGTGACTAGATTTTGACTGCATTTTAGTGAACTTAGTGCAAGAATACTAAGCATTACAAAGTATTTTTTTTTCTTTTTTGAAGACAAAGCATGGCACAATAACCATAGCCTATAATGTATTCAATGTTTTGTACACTGAATTATGTGATACAGGTGACATTTGCTTATTAAGTGCATTACTGTTTCTCTATGGAGTGATTCAAAAAGATAAATGGAGGAGTTTGTTTTTCATAAATGGTGGGGTGAGGGGTTCTAAGCTGTGGCTCTCTGGAAAGTCTAGTTCAACTGAGAGTGGCATTGATGTACTTTTCATGCTTTTGCTTATGCCAGGCAGTGTGCACCATCCTGAAAGGGTGAATAAAACAGAAACAGTACATGTTTAAATTACCACTGAGCAACGTTCGAAAATCAAAAATAGCTACTAAATGCAGACAGCCTGTTGTTAATTAACATAAGCCATTTACATGAAATTGTCTATGCAAGGATTCAGACTAAAGCCTTGATGAATAGACTTCCTTACAAGTGTTTGTAATGCAGTGCTATATAGGAATATAATTTTCCTTATGCATGTAGTAACAGTAATAAAATATGGAAATAATTAAAATGTGGTAATACTACAAAAGCATGGCAATACATTGTAACACATTAAAATGTATAACGCAGACACTCAGTAACCTTTATTACATTTGTACTAATTTTCTGTGTATATTCAGAATCACTTACTCAGTTCTGCAGCTGTAAAAGATTTATGTCTACATAAACTAATCTGTAAAGATGGCAAGACTGAATGAAATCTGTGTAATAATTTAAGAAGAGCTATAGTGGGTGTTACAGCAAGGACAATAACGCATGGTAAACATATGACTAAGAACAGTAGAGTTAACAATATGAGGAATGAAATCTGTGAAAATCCTTGCATTATTTTTTTATTTCATATACAGTATTATTCAGTACATATGGAACAAATATTAGACAACAGAGACAAGACTCATTTTCAGTACAGCTGAGAAAACCTAGTAGAACATTTCTGACTGGATCCCTGATGATTTTTGTAAGAGATTAAAATAAGAATGACCATAAGTACAGAGAAAAAGTTACAGAAAATTATTATATGTGCCATACAATATAGGAGCATTATGTACAGGGGCAGGATTTATTGGTAAATAGGTAATAAAAGTGGCATACAAGTCTTTGGAAAGGTCAGTGCCACTGATAAATAATGTTTTATATTTCAAGAAGGTAATGAGAAAATATCTATGTAATGATTAAAATGACTGCATGTATTAAGAACATGTACTTCCAGAATTCATATGACCATGTATTATATTTGTTAAACATTACTCCTAAATCTCATATTTAATTTTGTTAACGTTTGTCTAATTAAGGAAATATATTGAGTACAGCAGCAACAGCAGTTGATCAGAAGGTCATCTAGTCACCTTTAGATGGGAAAAATGAAGAAGTGCATCACTGAGACTGGTGTCATGAAGACAGAATGATTTATCAGTCTAACTATTAAGTCATCCAAATGCTATAAAGCAAATTCTTGATGTCAGCAATGCAGAGAAGGCTAGCTGCTTTGTACTGGGAGCAAATGAACTACTCAATGTCCCTGTCTCTCATTCAGTGTCCCCGTCTCTCTTAATCTGTTAGCAAATGGTGCATAAATGTCTGTCTTCTAAGCAGGCTGAATAAAATTATAAATGTTTAAACTACATTTGCATTATTTTATAAGACTTAAAACTTTTCTCAACTGTAAGCATGAATGTGGCTGTAACTATATTAAGTATGCCACACAAAGGGGTGTAGCAAGCAAATTCCATTTTGTGCTCACAAGTTCTTAGTGCTACACCCCTGCATACTTGTCACTTATAAATGGACACCTCTCTGAAAAATGCTGCCCCCAAGCACTAAATAAATATAAGTAACATTTTCAGCTGTTTCTCCTAAAACTATCAAATATATTTTTTAGATTAGCAATGTTCCATCTTTTGTTAAAGGCATTGATTTAAACAGTTTTAGACATAATATGGCCTTAAAAAAGACATGGTTGACATGATGCTCCGAAAAAAAATGTACTCAGTAGAGTAGAAAGAGTATGCCTGCCTACACCCTTGGACTCACATGGTGTTTTGCATGAAACTTTTGGTTTGTGTGTAGATTTAGAGAAGAACATTCAGAGCCATATGACAGTAAGTTAATCACAGGGAATCATTTTCAGACATATCCCTTAAAATAAATAGCAGCAAGGGAGTTTTGCTTATTCATATACATTACACAGATCAGCTTGTCTTGCTTTTAGACTGACATGCAATCAATAAAACAAGAGCAAATCTGACTGAAAATGGTGTTCCCATATCTGATGAGGGAAAACCAATTACAAGTTTCACTGCATGAACTCAGCTGTGCCAAAACACATAGCCAAGAAATGATAACTTAAGTTTACTTACAATTTCAAGTGTATAGGAGTGTTTAAATTCCTAAGCACTTTACAAAAGCAAATTCCAACAAAAAAGAATAACCATTGTACCAAAATATTTAAAACTAACACACACCAAATTACATTTACAAGTAAAGTTCACTTAGAAGAATGGCTGCATAAAAACAAAAGAAGCAACAGATACAAATCAACAGTTTGTGCAATATGGACATCCTCAATTTCCATTAACTGCAACAAAATGACTGAAATCCTCACAGCTAGCAAGCAGAATGACTGCAGGATTTCAAAAAACAATAGCAAGCTTACTGCAGTGTTATATAAGAATACTGCTGTTAGGATCCCTGTTTGGGGGAATGTGGGGTAGGGGGTAGACTCTAAAACTCCTGCTAATTAAACATTCAAACTGAGGCTACATGACCTCAGATTTGAAAGCAATACCTATTGTCATATAAATTGTGTCTCACTTGTATCTATAGTCATGCCACCCTTGGTTAAACAAGCTTATCCATGTTGTCTATTTCTTATTTATTCCTTTCTCTGGTTTGCAACATTTTATATAATTTAGAGTAAGAAGTTATTTACTTCTTCATGGCACTTTTTATAAGCAACTGGGGTCAGATTCAGTTTTTATCTTTTCAAGGTCGAAAGTAGTTTTAAGTTCTCTCATATCTTCTGATTGTACAAGAAATATTAAAACATTAAGCATATCTACCATTTCTGCATTGATTATTAACTGTATCTATACATTCTGGACTAGTTTCCTCTTTACTCATTAATTTAGACAGGGCACAGGTATCAAGAATGAATCCCTTAAACCTGTCAGAAAGTCAATTTTCTTAGCATTTTTAACTTGGAATTTTTGAACAGTACTGCCAAGAAGGTGTTAGCAATCTAAAGTGTTTAGGACAGGAGACTACTCAAAAACACTGGTAATTAGAATTATCAAATATTAACTGTGGTTGTAATAGATTATGACCACAGAATGGGGAGGACCATATTAGCATTTTGTCAGTTAAGACTGAAGTTTGCAGAAAGGTAAACAGTCTATTCCACTAAATATGCCACACTTATTGAGATAATTCCCCCGGATTCTGCAAGCCCTGCACAGCGTGCAGGATTAGTGCAGGAGCACCAGCAGGCAATATGTCTGCTGTGCGATCCAGGACTAACCTGTAGGGATGTGCATGAGCGCTCCTGCACTAGTCCTGAATGGACTCAGCCCCCATACGCAAATTACCGCATTTGCAGGAGAAATCCATGCAAATGAGGTGAATTTGCAATCCAGGAAGCTGGAGACCGGCCATGCAGGACTAGTGTAATCTGCAGAAATGTACTCTGCCAGTAACAGAGTACATTTCTGCAAATTACAAAACGAAGCCATGACAGCTCTGAATAAAGGGTGGATATCATGCAAAAAAGCATGTCAATTGCCAACTATAAGGCCATTGGCATGGAAAACATTTGCAAAATTTAAGAAATCAACTTTATTTTTCTTTAGCCAATCTCGGCTGTTAAAGGGTAGGGCAGTGGCATGCAAACTGGATCGTACGCAAAATAAGAAGATAAAATAAGCATTCTAACCAAAATCACTATTTTGCCATTATATTCAATGTCAGGCAGGAGACAACATGGCCAGTGAATAGTGGTTACTGGGGGAGGGGCTCAGTGTGGGACATGTAACTATGCGTTAGCAGGCAATCCCATGCAAATGAGGGGAATGATACTGAAACCCAGATTTCCCCTGCATGCTAGTCAGCACCCAACATGGGGGGGGGGGGTGTATCAGGCATACTGTAAGTCGATTGGAGCTCTGTGGCTCGGGTTTGCTCCTAGATTAGCAGAGCTAAGCAAGGGGGTGTGTCTGAGGCTGACTAGCACTCTTTACATTGCCTAAGCGGCTGTGCGTGCTGCGCACTGGGTTTTAAAGGAAAAAAAAAGTAAACCAGGAAATAGTAGCTCTGTGCATATTTGAACACTGTGTTTGTGCGGAGCACCCTCTGGCTTAAAAAGGAAGGCAATGGGAAGGGAAAACAGCAAGTAGGAAGGTAATCTAGGAGAACTAGCATAGCTGGCAGGTGAAATGTATCAGAATCAGCCAATTACCCAGGTAGCAGACCAGCCTTGCCCAGAACACTACTATAAACTACGCAAGCACCTTTCCCTCTGGTTTTTCCCATACTCTACACCACCGGTGTATGCAAGCGGCGAAATTTTAACAAACAAAACAAAAAATGATAGGGGCTGCAATAGCTATCATACAACAACATGTTGAAGAGGCTGAGGGTGGTGAGGATGTGAATGCTGTCGACTAACCCACAGTGAGGAGATGGAGAAAAGTGTACAGACCCAGGGTAACCTACCAGGGGCTACATGAGCTGGAGATAGTGGAGCATGCTAGGATGGACAGGGAAATCTTACAGCAAATTGTTGAGCTGTGCCAGCCACACCTGACACACAGAACTAACAGAGGGGAACCCATCCCAGTTGATATCAAGGTATGTGTAGGTCTAAGAATACTAGCTACAGGTAGCTTCCAAAGGCCAACTGGGGATATGATGGGGATCTCACAGGCATTAGCATCCAGGGTACTCTAACAGTCCCTGGATGCCATGTCAGCACATGCCGGTGAGCACGTATATTTCCCCAACAATCATGAGGCATTGGCCAGCAATATGCTACACTTTCACCAAATAGCAGAATAGCCTGAGGTTGTGGGTGCTATAGACTACATGCACATACACATCAAAGCATCACCAGAAAGCAGGGTAGGGTCTACATCAACCACTAGGGCTTCCCCTCCATCAACTGCCAGTTCATGTTCGATGCTCAAGGGATAATAATGAATATGTGTGCTGGCTGCCCTGGAAGCTATCACAACTCCCACATCTGGCATCTGATGCAGCTGTACCAGAGATTTGCCACTGGGAACATCCCTTATGGTCACGTAGTGGGGGATGTTGGTTACGCAGTGGAGCCGTGGGTGATGACACCCATCAGAAATGCACACACACCCAAGCAAGAACTCCATAATGAGGCACACACACAGAAGAGAATTATAATAGAGCATGTGCTTGGGATGCTAAATTCATGGATCCAGTGCCTGGACACATCCAGTGGAGCCTTGCAGTACTCACCAGCTACATATACCCAAATTGTCATCATATGTGCCATGCTACACAATATCATCCTGTGGAAACAGCTGCAGCAGGAACAGCACGGGGCAGGGTCACACAGTCCCCCATCATTGCCAAGGCCTGCACAGGCACAGAGTGACTCGGAGGAGGAACAATCTGAGCCTGCCCCAGTAGGCAGAAGGAGGCATGCCCAGTATGCCCTGGCCTTGGCAAAGAGGTAATGCATAGCACACACACTGACACAGGAGGGACCCAGGAAATGACACCTCTCTGACTTGCACATACAGTTAAAGGGATGGCAAACATGACACTACCTGTGCTCAACCATGTGTAGGGAGTGCACTATGTGCATCTGATATAGGCAGCCCTGCAGCACTTCACTCAATACTGGCACACCCACAAGGAAAGTCACTCAACCTACCAATTGCTGAATGGAATAGTATGTTTTGTTACCTGTATTTATGGTATGGATGTGAGCATGCAAGGGAATCAGGTGGCTGAATGGTATGCTAGCAGACAGTAGACACCTATAGTGGGACCATGAAATCTTTAACAGATACTGGTGTCACCATAGTAGCCAGTACTACATAGGGTGACAAACCCCACTGCAGGAAATGTGCT
Source organism: Protopterus annectens (assembly GCF_019279795.1). NCBI lineage: Eukaryota > Metazoa > Chordata > Ceratodontiformes > Protopteridae > Protopterus > Protopterus annectens. Next base: position 1,041,046,971 of record NC_056731.1, read on the forward strand.
GGGCCACATGTGTGTCCATATGACTCACACATGCCAGTCCAAGAGGTTCACATACCCAACAACAGTCTCAGCCAGCAGGACAGGTGTAGACAAACACAAACAAAGGCTGTGCTATGGCCTCTGATTGATGCCTATGGGTAACACCCCAGGCCTACACAGACAGACTACATCAGGTCAGGCAGTGGGATGCTAGTTTTGAAGGGTAGGAAGTCAGAACCTAATATGTAGGTCAATCAAACCTAAGACCTGTAGTACACTGATATGCCTCTAGTCAGAATGACAGGTTAGAATACAGAATGAAATGGGATACCTGACATACCAGTACAGTCATAGCAAATGTGTACAAGTGTCAGGTGTGCCCACCCCCAGTTCTATGTAGACATGTAGAAACAGTCAGGTGCCACCCCCAATCCTGTGCAGAAATGGAGAAATAGTCAGGTGTGCCCCTCCAATTTGTATAAGTGTAGAAACAGTCACATTTGCCCCCCCCCATCATATGTAGAAATGTAGCAACAGTCAGGTGTGCCCCCCCCGATCCTGTGTAGAAATGTAGAAACAGTCTGGTGGGCCCCCATCCTGTGTAGAAATGTAATAACAGTCAGGTGTGCCCCCCAATCCTGTGTAGAAATGTAGGAAAAGTCAGGTGTGCCCCCCAATCCTGTGTAGAAATGTAGAAATAGTCAGGTGTGCACCCCCCAATTGTGTGTAGAAATGTAGTAACAGTCAGGTGTGCCCCCCACTCCTATGTAGACATGCAGAAACAGTCAGGTGTGCCCCTTCCCCCAATCCAGCCTAGAAATCTAGTAGCAGTCAGGTGTGCCCCCTTCCAACCTCTGTGTAGAAATGTAAAAACAGACAGGTGCTCCCCCACCCCCAATCCTGTTTTGAAATGTTGTAACAGTCAGGTGTGCCCCCCCCCCAATCTTGTGTAGAAATGTAGAAACAGTCAGGTGCGCTCTGCCAACCCTACCTAGAAATGTAGTAACAGTCAGTTGTGCCCCCCCAAACCTATTTAGAAATGTAGTAACAGTCTGGTGTGCCCTCCCAATCCAATGTACACATGTCGTAACAGTCAGGTGTGCCCCCCCACAACCCTATGTAGAAATATACTAACAAATATGTGTAGGTATAATACCACTGGAGCACAGATCCCCAGAGTTGGCCTAGGTAGCAGGATAACTTGTAGCATTTGCACATTATGCAGGTATGTGTGTTAGGTTGGTGTATGTTTCATATTGTGTGAGAGTGTTCAGTATGTATGCATGTTGAGGTAAGACCTGGTGGCCATTGCCCACTACTGCTGATGACAGGGCCAAGTCCCCACAACTGCAGTGCCAAAGACAATTCCCCTCCAGTATAGCACATGCTAGCAGTAAGCCATTGTAAATGTATGGTGGTAATATGTGTCACCATCTGAAAGATAGATATACAATCAGTACACATGGGAAAGTACCCCCGTCATACAGTGTATATATATATATATATATATATATATATATATATATATATATATATATATATATATGGTTCCCTATTAGAAGCCTGAAACACTATAAGCCTGAAAGTCAAAATCCTGAAAACTATAGACTGAAAATGCAAAATCTCGAAAGTGCAAAATCTGAAAGTCAAAATCCTGAAAACATAAATAATGCTAATATGTCACTATAAAGACACTAATATCTACCAACTGACCCTGACCCTAACCCTAACCCTAAGGTCCGTCACTATCGCACACTCACCTGACCCGCGCCCTAACCCTAACTCACTTAAACCGCCCCTAACCCCAATATTTGTCACTATTGCATACATGCCTAACCTGTGCCCTAACCCTAACTCACTTAAATCGCCCCTAACCATAACATAAAACCAACCGCACACTTACCTGGACCCAACGCATGACCTAACACCACAGGGCTAACAATAGCAAAGCCACAATGACGTCAGTATGTCCATTTTGTGTTTTCAGGATTTTGACTTTCAGGATTTTGCACTTTCGAGATTTTGCATTTTCAGTCTATAGTTTTCAGGATTTTGACTTTCAGGCTTATAGTGTTTCAGGCTTCTAATAGGGAACCATATATATATATATATATATATATATATATATATATATATATATATATATATAGATATAGATATAGTTTAACTGTGAAGTGGACATACCCATGGAATTATACATACAGGTAATGCCAGTGTTGCCTGCCTGAACACTTGCAGAGCACAAAGGAGGTAGGACTGATGTATTGGGAAACAGCTGATGTACCTGCACGTTCCAGCATAATTGGAATTCCCCATGCATATCTGTGTGTCAGATGCAAGTAGTGTCCATAGCACACATACACCCAGCTCACCCAAACACCACCCACAGGTACATCTCTGGTCGTATCCCTGCTGTGGGGAATGGGTACAATATGACCCCACCTGTATATGGCAAAAGCAAAAGAATGCAGCATACAGTGCAGGTGTCCCATTCAGGGGTGTCCCTAGCCATAGGTAGCACCCTGCTAGCATCCACACCACCTGATCTAGACTGATAGAAGTATTGGCATGAACACCTAGCACACCTACCCTGTAACCCCAGGGGAATATACTGTATGGTGATCTGAGACTGTAGGACTGACAGAATGCAACAGCCTGCCACATCTGGCCTGCATCAACACTAAATGGCCCACAGGCCTCTGCCAAAGGCCTGTGTCTCACATGTACTGCCAATGCATGTTAGGACACCCAAATAACAACATAACACACTCCACATAAGCCATATGCAAGGCCATGTAGACAAACTACAGTAACATGTCCACCATGTCTCACTGAATGAACTGTGGACCAATACCAAAACACAGCTGTGATGGGGTGACAACCTTAGGGAAAATATCAGAGAATGTATGCATAACGTATGGAAGAGGTTAGAATAATAGAGGGGGGTGGGAGCATGGGCAGCATGGAATGTGCAAGCTCCGACACAAAGCTGTGTGCACACACTATTCCTGGCTGCAAACACATAAATGGGTGGCTGTATATCTGTCCATATACCACAATAGGGGTAATGTCCTGACTCATGGCCCCTGCCTCTGGGTAACTGTGTTAATCTGTACAGGTGTGAGGTATTGCCACAGCAAGATAAGACCATACTGTCATGTTGATGGATGTACAAGTATGGGATCTTCTGCCAGCACTGTACCAAGATGCTGAACTGGATACACAGACCCAGCAGCAAGTGTCTGCAACTCCCCCTCCAGAATGACATAACATCATGAATATGTAGGCATCTGCTCACAATACTGGACATAGCTGCAGTCAACCTTGTTCCCCAAGACATCACTGTGAGCAAAAATATCCACCTTACAGTACATGAGGACAGAAAACATCACAGTGTATAACAGTACACAAGCCTGAATACTCTGCTAACAGCAGTACCATGTAGCTGAAACAGCACAGACACAATCACCTACACCACACACGATTCCCTGCACAGTTGTTCCCCATATTGCCAAATGATCGACAGATACCCTGCAGAAACAGTTTGCTACCTGTAGGTGTACAACACAAAGATCTGTACTGGAGTACAAACTACCTGGAATCGATCCACATATTCAGTACAGAAGGGCATACTGGGCATGCTCACACACTTAGAGAAATGAAGGGAATGTCAGATAAAAACATACTGAAATGTCATACTGGGCATTCTCATACACTTAAACAAATGAAGCCAATGTCTGTAAACAACAGCGGACCATACATATCTGGCAGTTGCAGATGTTAGTGCATACACTCCTCAGTATGTACCAGTCATGCTTTGCACACACAGTGGATAGAATAGCAGACATATATCCAAGGACAACACACTATAATAAGCCAAAAGTAGACATATATAGATGTGTGGAAGACAGTGACTGTGACAAGGAGCCATCCATTATGAGGCCTGTCCCACTCAGCACACAGCCAAATGGCTACAACCACATGTGGTGTAAATGTCACTCACTGTAGACATTAGCCATTGGTATCCATCAGCATTACAGACTATGTGGTGCAAGTGCTAGCTGTGCAACATGACTGTACAAGGAAGTAGTCATCTAGCAGCTGTATACATGTACCTGTGGAATATAACCCTGTGTGTGCTCACATGAGGTGTGTCAACCTCTAGATGAATGAGTTATGGCCCATGCACACACACTGCCCTCCCCATAGTCCTACTATGACAAGCCTGATGAGGTCATACACTTTGAATATACCTTTGGGAAAGGTGTATCCCAGTAATCTGTGCGGCATGTCCTATAACTGTGTAATGTGATGATCTAGTTAGGTAGGAGTTCTAATCCAAGACATTACAAATGCATGTGTGTCTGTGTAGGGAGCAATGCTTTTTAGGCTAGTCATCTTCATTACAATTCAAATGCCCCACTTTGGCAAGCCTGCTGATGTCATTCACTGTGAAATACACCTTTGGGAAAGGTGCAGCCCAGTAATCTCCATGGTACATCCTATAACTGCATGCTGCTGTAGTGTGATAAACTAGTTAGGTAGGCGTTCTAATCCCAGACATGGCAACTGTGTGTGTGTGTGTGTGTGTGTGTGTGTGTGTGTGTGTGTGTGTGTGTGTGTGTGTGTGTGTGTGTGTGTGTGTGTGTGTGTGTGTGTGTGTGTGTGTGTGTAGAAAGCAATTCCTTTTAGGCTAGTCACCCTCACTACAATTCAAATGTCTTACTTTGGCAAGCCTGCTGATATCATTCACTGTGAAATACACCTTTGGGAAAAGTGCAGCCCAGTAAGCCCAGTAGCATGTCCTATAACTGCGTACTGCTGTAGTGTTGTAACTAATTAGGTAGGGGTTCTAATCCCACACATAACAACTGTGTCTTTGTCTGTATATGGAGCAATGATTTTTAGGCTACTCACGCCCACTACAATTCAAATACACTACTTTGGCAAGCCTGCTTATGTCATTCACTGTGAAATACACCTTTGGGGATAAAAAGCACTCCAGTAATCTTTGTGGCATGTCCTATAACAGCATGATGCTCTAGTGTGATATAGAACTCTGGTAGGGGTTCTATTCCCACACATGGCAAGTGCAGATGTTTGTGTGTGTGTTTCTATGTCTGTGTAGAAAGCAATGCTTTTTAGGCTAGTCACACTCACTACAATTCAAATGCCCTTCTTTGGCAAGCCTGCTGATGTTATTCACTGTGAAATACACCTTTGGGGAAAGAGTACTCTAGTAATTTATGTGGTGCATTGTATAACAGTATAATGCTTTAGTGTGATATAGAACTCTGGTAGGGGTTCTATTCCCACACATGGCAAGTGTGGATGTTTCTGTGTAGGGAGCAATGGTTTTAGGCTAGTCACACTCACTACAATTCAAATGCCATTCTTTGGCAAGCCTGCTGATGTCATTCTTTGTGAAATACACCTTTGGGGAAAGATTACTCCAGTAATCACCGTGGTGCATCCTATAACAGTGTAATGCTGTAGTGTGATATAGATCTCTGACAGGGGTTCTATTCCCACACATGGTAAGTGTGGATGGTTGTTTGTATGTCTGTGTAGGGAGCAATACTTTTTAGGATAGTCACACTTACTACAATTCAAATGCCCTACTTTGGCAAACCTGCTGATGTCATTCACTGTGAAATACACTTTTGGTGAAGGAATACTCCAGTAATCTCCGTGACGTGTCCTATAACAGTGTAATTCTGTAGTGTGATATAGAAGTCCGGTAGGGGTTCTATTCCCACATATAGCAAGTGTGGATGTTTGTGTGTTTCTATGTCTGTGTAGGGAGCAATGCCTTTTTAGGCTAGTCACACTCACTACAATTCAAATGCCCTACTTTGGCAAGCCTGCTGATGTCATTCACTGTGGAATACACCTTTGGGGTTGGAGCACTCTGGTAATCTCTCAGAGCATCCTATAACTGCGTAGTGCTGTAGTGTAATAAACTAGTTAGGTAGAAGTTATAATCCCAAACATGGCAGGTCGGTGTGTGTGGGTGTCTGTGTTTGTCATTTGTAGCCTGTGTGGAGGTGGCTGGGAGTATGTAACAGCTGGACTCATTGTGGAGTGGGTTTTGCAAATTTCTTATATAGTGGCCCTAGTATATGTCAGAATATCCACCTTACAGGGATAACAGATGTGAAATAGCTGAGAGGCTGTGGTGCAAATCCATAACCCTACATGTGACATCAAGGCCTGGTGAACCAAGTTAGCAACCGTTGTATTACCCAGAGAACAATCTCAACCCATGTTTCACACACACACACACACACACACACACACACACACACACACACACACACACACACACACACACACACACACACACACACACTTGCCAAGACAGCACCTGCTATGTTGGTAGTACCCTGCATATTGCAAACTGATAGTAATCATGGTGTGATTGCAGTGGGCTACAGAGGGCATGGCACCCTGTCCATCACTCCAATAGGCACATACATGCAGACAGTGCACCTTCACTATGTTCCCCACTGGACACCTGCAACACCTGTGGTGTCATCATGTGTGACCCACAAAGGACATACCATGCCTTAAACACATGCCCTGTATGGACCAATAACACTGACACCAGGGAATACCTGTATTATGCTCTCAATGTAGGTGCATTGTCAACCTGCTGTCCATTACCAGTTCCCACCACATGAGGCTAGGACTGGCACATCTGATGATAACAATCTGTGTACACAACATGGGCCAGACTCCCCAGGTACAGTTCCACATGTCACTGTACATGCATATGGGACACGTACACATCCCAGACACTGTCCGTGTCATGGACTAAGAAACACATACATGGCAAGCAATGCACAGCAATGGCCACATACAATAGTTACCCAGCTGACTGGATGGTGAATACTATACCCACCTGTGTGGGCCAATCCAGACACTACACCCCTGAGCCACACTTGCAGACCATTGTCAAGAGGCCTGATGCCAAGGTGTACCCATCACCTAGCCTTGTATAGCTGTCTGACACAGTTGACCACTACACACTGTTGAAGCAATGCACCCATGCATGTCAGTACTGGCACCCTGTGTCTGTGTGTGTGATGTATTATGCCTATAACCACATTAACGCTCATTACAACCCTCATTGGCATACTGAAGCATGCTGTCTGATGTCAAACACCTCCGCATATCCTTTGCACATATAACGTCCGGATAACCCCTGTGGTGCATGTGATACCTGCACAGTACTGTATTGTGACAATCTAACTAGTGGGGAGTTGTATGCCTGACCCTGCCAAGTGTGTCAATGTGTGTGGGTCCCTGAAAGAGTGTGGCTGCGTTGACGGTGACACCTGTTCATGCAGACAGGCATGTGTACTACACCTATCATATAGCTACCATATCACTGTTGCAGATGTCACTCACCAACACATATACATTTGGAGGGCTCCTTAACATGTAACCTATGTGGTGCATTCAGTAACTGCATAGACATATGATAGCAATGCATTGTCAGTCAGGGGTTTGATACCCTGTACTGGTAGGTGTGTGACGCAAACATGATTAAGTTTTGCTTTCACACTCCTCCCTGACTTATCTTTGCCTCTGTCTGCTTCTCTCATGCCCTCTCTGGTGGATGTGGACACTTACACCTGCTTTGCTTAGGCAGTAGCATGTGTATTGTAAGTGATGCTCATGATCAGCTGATGGCCTCTGCACAAATTGCAACCCTCCTCTAGCTGACTACATGTGGAACAGCTGTGGTAACATTCCCATAGCCAACTGCATGGAAACACACTCCAATATCTAGGAACATCATGTTGGTGTTGGGCCTTTTCATTCACTGTGAGCAGGACCTAGATCTGTTGTTTGGCAAACAGCATCACAGATGGACTGGGGATTTATCTCTAACAGCATACACTTTGGAAACAGGCCAACACACAGGAGGGGGATGTGCCTGGCATGACTACAGAATGTAAGTGCTGCGATACTGCATTTGGAGTAATGTTGGTTTAACAGGGTGTGTGTGGATAAGGCTGTTCTACATGTTTTAATACCTGTCATTTCAGTGCTATGTTTATGATGAAACCCCCACCTGTAGGGTCATCTGCAGACTGGGCAGTGTGTGGTGCCTTTTGTTTCTTGTGTAACCCACAGACCACCTATCTGTGAACTGCAGAAGCATAGTGTGAGGATTGCAGTCAGTACATGGTGACAGCCATGAGAGTTACTGACTTCATATCCCTCAAAGGACATATGTTGCAACAAACCCTGTTACAACAGTAAATGTATGAGGTTATCACAGCAACATGTCAATATTGACCTTGTGTTTGTTCCTCCAGCCACAACTCTGTCAACCTTTGTACATATGTCATGCAGTAAGAGGTGCATATGTTCTGTACACCATAATATATTAAAAAACCAAAAACAGACCAGCACAACGATGATGCAGGTAAAAATATTTATTAAAGACTGAATATCATAAAACAAAAATAAATGTTGAGCAAACCGGTTTCAGCTGAAAAAACAGCCTTCTTCAGTGCTGAAACAAAATTAAATAATTATTTGAACAACTGGAACATCCTGGTCTTTTATATATACACACTGATTTAAAGAGGTATTGCCAAAAAAAGTTTGTGGATTGTATCTGATGCATCCATCTCTTGAAAAATAAAATAAAATAAAAATAAAGATAAAGAAATGAGGAGATGTTAATAAAAAAGATTACATAAAAACATATAGCACGAAAAAAAATTCATGAAAAACATAGCAGGAAAAACATATCAGGAAAAACATAGCAGGAAAAAGCAGGTTAACAATTATGCCATCTCATTTAGTCCAGGTTTGAACAAAGCCCCTAACCTGGTTATCCACATAGTTTCCATATTATTAAGTTTGTTGTGCCAACCTGCTTTATAAATCCTATGCATTTGAATTTTATCAATGATAGTAAATTTGAAGACAGCCATGGTATGTTGAATAGTGTGTTTGTAAAGGGCATTGGACAGACGCTGGTTTCTAATGGCACTGAGGTGTTCACTGATCCTCAGTTTAAATGGTCTGGACGTTTGACCCACATAAAGTGATGAACAGGTGATGTAGCTAAGTAAATGACCCAATCTGAACTGCAGTTGCCAAAAATGTTAATTTGATATACTTTAAATGTACTTTTACTTGAAAAATCTTTGGTTTTAAAAATATGTTGACAGGCACTGCAGTGCCCACAGGGGAAGCAGCCAAGCAATGGGTCACCAAATAAAGTGGTTTGGACAGGTATTGCTGGTGTGTACCTTTTGTAATGTGTCAACCTTGAATGTATAGTCCTACCCCTCCTGTATGAAAAAGCACATTTGTCTGGTAAAATCTCATTCAAAAGTTCATGGGATTTGAGTATATCCCAATGTCTGTCAATGATTTGTCTGAATCTAGATGTATTGTTCCCAAAAGTAGTAACAAATCTGATTGGCTGCCTAGGAATGGAATTGTCATTGTGTTCCTTATTATGATATTGTAATAATGTGGGTCGTGTCACATGTTTGATTTGTTGAATGGTATGAGAGATCTGATGTTTGGGATATCCACGATCAATAAACCTATCTGACAAATCTTGTGCACAGGTTTCATATTGATCACGTGAGGAGAATATGCATTTCATATGCAAAAATTGGGATTTTGGGATATTTTGGATGATGTGGCGGGGGTGAGAGCTGGATGCATGTAGTAATGTGTTATACTGAGGAAACTTCCTATGTACATGTGTAGCTAGAGTATGATCCATCTGTCTGGAAACAACAACATCCAAGGAAACAATCTCTTCATATTCAATATTTAGGGTAAATTGTATATCCCAAGGGTTGTTGTTAAGATATTGAACGAAATCAGACACATGGTCCTTATCCCCACGCCACACCATCCAACAATCATCTAAATATCTCCTACAGATGTCAAGATTGTTTATATATAAATTATGATCCACATCATAGATGAATGATTGCTCAAAAAATACCATGAAAAGGTCAGCATATATAGGGGCAGAGGACGCCCCCATTGCCGTCCCCTTAATCTGCCAGTAAGGTTGTCCATCAAAGTAAAAAATATTTTTGCATAACACATACTCAGTCAGCTTTACCAGAAAATTGTTGAAACCAGTTGAATATAACCCAGATTTGTTTAGCCAATATGAAATAGCTGCTATTCCGGCTTCATGTGGTATACTTGTGTGTAAAGATGACACATCTAAAGTACATAGCCACCAATCAGCTTCCAGTTGTGAGTCCTGAATGATATTCAGGAACTCAGTAGTATCTTGTATTCTGGATCTAACATGAACCAAAAGGGGTTTCAAATAATATGTAAGGAAAGCAGGAAGTGGTTCTGTAAGAGAGCCTCTGCCCGAGACGATTGGTCTCCCTGGGAGGTTAATAGAGTCTTTATGGATTTTAGGAAGTAAATATAAGTACTGGGGCATAGGTTCAGCCACTTTAAGTTGTCTGCAAGTCTGTCTACTAATGATCCCATCTTCCATCACTAAATCCAGTAGAGAATCTATTTGTGCCTTAAAATTGGGTGTAGGATCCACAACCATCTTAATATAAAAACAAGTATCGGCCAGCTGTCTATGGGCCTCATCTTTATATGTACTATGATCCATAACCACAACACCACCCCCTTTATCAGCCGGAGTGATAACTATAGAAAGGTTAAGTTGCAGTTCAGTTAATGCATGTCTCTGAGCTTGAGTAAGGTTATGATGAAAAGATGAGTACCTACTGGGAAAATGCAAATCTTTTATGACACATTCCTTAAATATAGAAACATGTTTATCCATAGGTGGTGCAAAATCGGATTTACCAAATTTAAACTGAGTAGGTCTTTGAGTAGAGTCATGATCTGAAAAAAATATCTTAAGATTAACCAATCCACAGACTTCATTAACATCATTTAACAAATTGAATTCAGAAACAGGTGCGGAGGGCACAAAATTCAAACCTTTATTCAGTACTTGAATATGTACAGGTGATAGTTCAAAAGATGAAATGTTATGTACATTGTTCACTATTTCACCATCTGTTGTACAAGTACTTGTAAACTGGTTGTTCCCATGTCTGTTTATATGCTTTCTGCCCCCCCCCGTGTGTCTTATGTCTAAAGGGTCTAAAGGGTCAGACACTTTTTGCTTAGCAGCAGGGGACGCCTTATGTGAAGGTACATCATAATCGGTAGCTGAGGAATTATCATCCTCTGAAGTCATACTGACTGAAGAATCAGTCCTTCTTAAAATTGACTTGGGCCTTTTTCTGCCTTGATTGCTTTTATTTTTGATAGCTCTATCCATGAACCTGACATTCTTTGATACTACAAAGGGTTTACCTTTCTCATAATCAGACAAATCCCGATTAAATTTCTGTATTTTTCTCTTGATCAGTTGTTGTTCTAAATTAGCCATATCTTTGGCCAAAGCTGAAGTATGTTCCTGAAAATAGGTTTCAGTTTGAAATGCCTGTGCCTCTATACAAACTTTGTTAATTTCAACAATTTGTGATTCAATAATTCTTTCATAGTACCCAATCAAGTTATTTACAAACAACATAGTTGCTTGGTGTTGTGCCAAGGCCCAATCTTGTGATAACTGAGCATCAACATTAGAGACAAGAGGTTGTAAATGGATCCTAAGACCTCTAGGAGTAATATCTTTTAATTTGTAGGCCTTGAATAACTTCAAGTGCCAAATGTTAGACCTAAGATGTTTCATATTTTTTGCCAAATTATGAAAGATAAATCCACATTTTTGTTTGGAGTCATACTCAATGTTATTACTATTGGTTGACCCCCTATTATGGAAGCCAAATGCTTCCAAATTGTCCTTGTCAGCTGATAGACCTTTCAAGATACCATTAAGGTCCATATTAGAACCAATGTATACAATGCAACAACCAAGCTCTTAAACCTACCAACAAGACTATAAAAGTCTAAAAAGCAGTGAATATATCGATCACTCTTGGATATATGATAATGTATTGCATGTGAACCAATATCTGTAGAACAATACACACCCACAGGGCAAGCCACCAATCACACCCAACACTATCTACATACAGTGAATAATATGGCCAATAATATATATGTATAAGATATGAATATGTTAAACAATTCCTCTCATAAACTACCACCTCTCTACAATATAAAGGTTGATTGAAAAGCTGAATCTTAGCAAACCTGATAATATAATCATGAGATTATGACATAGTTCTGTAGCCGACTATTCATCTCTGCTACCATTTTGTGAAACAATTCTCTGTAAATTCCAACTGGACATTCGTCCCTAATATTATGTAAAAAACTGTTGGATATATTAGAAATCATAAATTTGTATGGACCTTCATCCCAAATAAATGAGATTACAGATTAGTATAAATGTCCTAAGAAGTAGTATCAATATAGTATAAAATCCCTGCAAAAAATATAGTGTATAGGGTAAAGGTTACTGGCCCCTGTAAGTGCACTTATGCTCCAGAAACAAAATCACTGCAGCACAAAACCATATGCAAATATTATTGGTTAAAAAACAGTGGGTAGGATAAGAACTGGGTTGGAACCACATATAATATATACATACATCGATTTCTTGATAACTACACTACTTGCAACATACAACATGTGCATTGGTTGATTAGAAAAACCCTGATCCTGATGCCCAAAAAAGTATCCTGAAAAAACAGGTTATCAATGAAAAATCAATATTGCTTGGTCGATAGAGCCACTCAGCGAATGTCAGTATAAAAAACAAAATTGGTTAGCTAGTATAAAACTCTAGAAAAAACCATAAGTAATGAAAATGACCTCAAAACGAGCCTAACATATGCCAAGCCAATGTACTAATAGTTAATTTGTATAGAATTCCACAGTAGCAAAAAATGTAATAAGAGACTAAAGACAAAAAACTTGTTATTGCTCCAAATAAGAAAGAATATCCACAAATATTATTATAACGCAGAGCGTATGTTCACCAAATGATGTATAAGACAGTCATTGTTTTTGAACTGTCAGAAAGCAAAACACAAGTATGTCCTGGTTCACAGTAAGTTATATATTTTTTATGGTGAACAAAATCGTGTTTGTTGAACCTTCAGGATCATCTTGGGGTTGCGCCTTGTTCAGAATACATCGTAGGATAACAATTCTTGGAAAGTGATTTTAATCGCGCAAAACCAAAAGAATTGTTCATATATAGTTACAAGGCTTGAATTTAGAGTTTAGATAAGCCTGCAGCGTTCCAAGCAATCCAAGTGGCAGCCCAAATAACACAGTCTAAAGCACCTTATGTTGAAGTAGAAATAGTTGCCCAGAAACGGAAAACTAATTGTCCAACAAAATAATGCCACAGATTTTGATGTTGTCCCATTCCTCCAATATGTACAAAAGACACCTATGATAGGCCCAATGTCAATGGGGAAGAAAACAATGCTTCAATTTAGGATTTAAATATGCCTGCAGGCATATTTAAATCCTAAATTGACGCATTGTTTTCTTCCCCATTGACATTGGGCCTATCGTAGGTTTCTTTTGTACATAATGGAGCAACGGGACAACGTCAAAATCTGTGGCATTATTTTGTTGGACAATTAGTTTTCTGTTTCTGGGCAACTATTTCTACTTCAACATAAGGTGCTTTAGACTGTGTTATTTGGGCTGCCACTTGGATTGCTTGGATTGCTGTAGGCATATTTAAATCCTCAATTGAAGCATTGTTTTCTTCCCCATTGACATTGGGCCTATTGTAGGTGTCTTTTGTACATATTGGAGGAACGGGACAACGTCAAAATCTGTGGCATTATTTTGTTGGACAATTAGTTTTCCGTTTCTGGGCAACTATTTCTACTTCAACATAAGGTGCTTTAGACTGTGTTATTTGGGCTGCCACTTGGATTGCTTGGAACGCTGCAGGCTTATCTAAACTTTAAATTCAAGCCTCGTAACTGTATATGAACAATTTTTTTGGTTTTGCGCGATTAAAATCACTTTCCAAGAATTGTTATCCTACGATGTATTCTGAACAAGGCGCAACCCCAAGATGATCCTGAAGGTTCAACAAATACGATTTTGATCACCATAAAAAATATATAACTTACTGTGAACCAGGACATACTTGTGTTTTGCTTTCTGACAGTTCAAAAACAATGACTGTCTTATACATCATTTGGTGAACATACGCTCTGCGTTATAATAATATTTGTGGATATTCTTTCTTATTTGGAGCAATAACAAGTTTTTTGTCTTTAGTCTCTTATTACATTTTTTGCTACTGTGGAATTCTATACAAATTAACCATTAGTACATTGGCTTGGCATATGTTAGGCTCGTTTTGAGGTCATTTTCATTACTTATGTTTTTTTCTAGAGTTTTATACTAGCTAACCAATTTTGTTTTTTATACTGACATTCGCTGTGTGGCTCTATCGACCAAGCAATATTGATTTTTCATTGATAACTAGTTTTTTCAGGATACTTTTTTGGGCATCAGGATCAGGGTTTTTCTAATCAACCAATGCACATGTTGTATGTTGCAAGTAGTGTAGTTATCAAGAAATCGATGTATGTATATATTATATGTGGTTCCAACCCAGTTCTTATCCTACCCACTGTTTTTTAACCAATAATATTTGCATATGGTTTTGTGCTGCAGTGATCTTGTTTGTGGAGCATAAGTGCACTTACAGGGGCCAGTAACCTTTACCCTATACCCTATATTTCCTGCAGGGAGTTTATACTATATTGATACTACTTCTTAGGACATTTATCCTAATCTGTAATCTCATTTATTTGGGACGAAAGTCCATACAAATTTATGATTCCTAATATATCCAACAGTTTTTTACATAATATTAGGGACGAATGTCCAGTTGGAATTAACAGAGAATTGTTTCACAAAATGGTAGCAGAGACGAATAGTCGGCTACAGAACTATGTCATAATCTCATGATTATATTATCAGGTTTGCTAAGATTCAGCTTTTCAATCAACCTTTATATTGTAGAGAGGTGGTAGTTTATGAGAGGAATTGTTTAACATATTCATATCTTATACATATATATTATTGGCCATATTATTCACTGTATGTAGATAGTGTTGGGTGTGATTGGTGACTTGCCCTGTGGGTGTGTATTGTTCTACAGATATTGGTTCGCATGCAATACATTATCATATAGCCAAGAGTGATCAACATATTCACTGCTTTTTAGACTTTTATAGTCTTGTTGGTAGGTTTAAGAGCTTGGTTGTTGTATTGTATACATTGGTTCTAATATGGACCTTAATGGTATCTTGAAAGGTCTATCAGCTGACAAGGACAATTTGGAAGCATTTGGCTTCCATAATAGGGGGTCAACCAATAGTAATAACACTGAGTATGACTCCAAACAAAAATGTGGATTCATCTTTCATAATTTGGCAAAAAATATGAAACATCTTAGGTCTAACATTTGGCACTTGAAGTTATTCAAGGCCTACAAATTAAAAGATATTACTCCTAGAGGCCTTAGGATCCATTTACAACCTCTTGTCTCTAATGTTGATGCTCAGTTATCACAAGATTGGGCCTTGGCACAACACCAAGCAGCTATGTTGTTTGTAAATACCTTGATTGGGTACTATGAAAGAATTATTGAATCACAAATTGTTGAAATTAACAAAGTTTGTATAGAGGCACAGGCATTTACAACTGAAACCTATTTTCAGGAACATACTTCAGCTTTGGCCAAAGATATGGCTAATTTAGAACAACAACTGATCAAGAGAAAAATACAGAAATTTAATCGGGATTTGTCTGATTATGAGAAAGGTAAACCCTTTGTAGTATCAAAGAATGTCAGGTTCATGGATAGAGCTATCAAAAATAAAAGCAATCAAGGCAGAAAAAGGCCCAGGTCAATTTTAAGAAGGACTGATTCTTCAGTCAGTATGACTTCAGAGGATGATAATTCCTCAGCTACCGATTATGATGTACCTTCACATAAGGCGTCCCCTGCTGCTAAGCGAAAAGTGTCTGACCCTTTAGACCCTTTAGACATAAGACACACGGGGGGGGGCAGAAAGCATAGAAACAGACATGGGAACAACCAGTTTACAAGTACTTTTACAACAGATGGTGAAATAGTGAACAATGTACATAACATTTCATCTTTTGAACTATCACCTGTACATATTCAAGTATTGAATAAAGGTCTGAATTTTGTGCCCTCCGCACCTGTTTCTGAATTCAATTTGTTAAATGATGTTAATGAATTCTGTAGATTGGTTAATCTTAAGATATTTTTTTCAGATCATGACTCTACTCAAAGATCTACTCAGTTTAAATTTGGTAAATCCGATTTTGCACCACCTATGGATAAACATGTTTCTATATTTAAGGAATGTGTCATAAAAGATTTGCATTTTCCCAGTAGGTACTCATCTGTTCATCATAACCTTACTCAAGCTCAGAGACATGCATTAACTGAACTCTAACTTAAAAATTCCATAGTTATCACTACGGCTGATAAAGGGGGTGGTGTTGTGGTTATGGATCATAGTACATATGAAGATGAGGCCCATAGACAGCTGGCCTATACTTGTTTTTATATTAAGATGGTTGTGGATCCTACACCCAATTTTAAGACACAAATAGATTCTCTACTGGATTTAGTGATGGAAGATGGGATCATTAGTAGACAGACTTGCAGACAACTTAAAGTGGCTGAACCTATGCCCCAGTACTTATATTTACTTCCTAAAATCCATAAAGATTCTATTAACCCCCCAGGAAGACCAATTGTCTCGGGCAGAGGCTCTCTTACAGAACCACTTTCTGCTTTCCTTACATATTATTTGAAACCCTTTTGGTTCATGTTAGATCCAGAATACAAGATACTACTGAGTTCCTGAATATCATTCAGGACTCACAACTGGAGGCCGATTGGTGGCTATGTACTTTAGATGTGTCATCTTTACACACAAGTATACCACATGAAGCCGGAATAACAGCTATTCCATATTGGCTAAACAAATCTGGGTTATATTCAACTGGTTTCAACAATTTTCTGGTAAAGCTGACTGAGTATGTGTTATGCAAAAATATTTTTTACTTTGATGGACAACCTTACTGGCAGACTAAGGGGACAGCAATGGGGGCTTCCTCTGCCCCTATATATGCTGACCTTTTCATGGGATTTTTTGAGCAATCATTCATCTATGATGTGGATCATAATTTATATATAAACAATCTTGACATCTGTAGGAGATATTTAGATGATTGTTGGATGGTGTGGTGTGGGGATAAGGACCATGTGTCTGATTTCATTCAATATCTTAACAACAACCCTTGGGATATACAATTTACCCTAAATATTGAATATGAAGAGATTGTTTTCTTGGATGTTGTTGTTTCCAGACAGATGGATCATACTCTAGCTACACATGTACATAGGAAGTTTCCTCAGTATAACACATTACTACATGCATCCAGCTCTCACCCCCGCCACATCATCCAAAATATCCCGAAATCCCAATTTTTGTGTATGAAACGCATATGCTCATCACATGAACAATATGAAACCTGTGCACAAGATTTATCAGATAGGTTTATTGATCGTGGATATCCCAAACATCAGATCTCTCATACCATTCAACAAATCAAATATGTGACACGACCCACATTATTACAATATCATAATAAGGAACACAATGACAATTCCAGTCCTAGGCAGCCATCAGACTTGTTACTACTTTTGGGAACAATACATCTAGATTCAGACAAATCATTGACAGACATTGGGATATACTCAAATCCCATGAACTTTTGAATGAGATTTTACCAGACAAATGTGCTTTTTCATACAGGAGGGGTAGGACTATACATTCAAGGTTGACACATTACAATAGGTACACACCAGCAATACCTGTCCAAACCACTTTATTTGGTGACCCATTGCTTGGCTACTTCCCCTGTGGGCACTGCAGTGCCTGTCAACATATTTTTAAAACCAAAGAATTTTCAAGTAAAAATACATTTACAGTATATCAAATTAACATTTTTGGCAACTGCAGTTCAGATTGGGTCATTTACTTAGCTACATGCACCTGTTCATCATTTTATGTGGGTCAAATGTCCAGACCATTTAAACTGAAAATCAGTGAACACCTCAGTGCCATTAGAAACCAGCGTCTGTCCAATGCCCATTACAAACACACTATTCAACATACCACGGCTGTCTTCAAATTTACTATCATTGATAAAATTCAAATGCATAGGAATTATAAAGCAGGTTGGCACAACAAACTTAATAATATGGAAACTATGTGGATAACCAGGTTAGGGGCTTTGTTCAAACCTGGACTAAATGAGATGGCATAATTGTTAACCTGCTTTTTCCTGCTATGTTTTTCCTGCTATGTTTTTCATGAAATGTTTTTCGTGCTATATGTTTTTATGTAATCTTTTTTATTAACATCTCCTCATTTCTTCATCTTTATTTTTATTTTATTTTATTTTTCAAGAGATGGATGCATCAGATACAATCCACAAACTTTTTGGCAATACCTCTTTAAATCAGTGTGTATATATAAAAGACCAGGATGTTCCAGTTGTTCAAATAATTATTTAATTTTGTTTCAGTACTGAAGAAGGTTGTTTTTCAGCGAAACCGGTTTGCTCAACATTTATTTTTGTTTTATGATATTCAGTCTTTAATAAATATTTTTGCCTGCATCATCGTTGTGCTGGTCCGTTTTTGTATCATTGGTTTGGACCTTTGCACTCTGTCCACATGCGTGTGCCTTGGTTTGCTCTTACCATAATATATTGACATCATATCTGATAACAAGCCAGTGAGATATCAGATTACTACCCATGTTATGTATAGTAAGGGTTATATTTGAGGACATAACCTGAGCATTCTGTGGTTGTGTGTACAGTACTGAGGTCTGTTTACTTACGGTGATTGTCAACAGTGTGTGTATTGTGAATATCTACCTTGGCCTGTGTACAGACTGTGGTAGATGTCATTGTTCTGGTCTTGCTCGAGCTGATGTTACATGCTGCTCCACGCTATGTTAACCTATCGGCTTACATGTTTGTAGGGCCAAACACACTCATGTCCCATACCAAAGACAGGCATCAGACCACACTGTGTAATGGCCCAGTATATGTAGGGTTAGTGTGTGAGTGGTACATACGAAGATGGTGTTGATCAGATAGTCCATATACAGTAATATTACACTAGCTTACCATATGTGGCTTTGGCTGTGTTCACATTGCTTGTGGTGATGTACTTTCACACAGGTGTCTGTCACTCTGTGCTGTGACATGCCTGTAGAGCCTGCTATATTTGCAGGTACATGTGTATTCCCCCATAGGAAACGTAGGCCACTGTTGTGGCAGTCTGTCTGTAGCCTGCACAGTGCTTTGTTACATGCCTAGCAGCTTAGTGTACTTATCCAGTGTGATGTTATGTCCAGATACTTGCCAGATGTACTGATGCTGGGCCACCATAACAGTCATGTATGACAAAGCAGTGGGATGCTGTACATATATATGTCACTAACTAGTGGGTAGTATGTGGCCTTGGCACCTCTGTACTAGCGGTTATGTGTCAGGACAGACAGGGGTGTGTGAATGCATAACCTATGGGGTCAAATGTATACCGGTATTTATGTGATATACCCATCTACGTGACTGTTAACATCCACATTGTCAGGCTTGGTTCACATGTCTTGCACTAAGGGGTTCTCTGTATACCTCTGGACTGACCAGAGTGTGTCAGACTGTCCAAATGTATTGGCCATATCTCTGCTGTAGTCCACAGGATCATTACTGTGCTAGCAGTGGTACTGTACATTGATGTCCTTAGGATGTCTGTCTGTAGCCAATGGCACACATGTTAAAAGCAGATGTGACCTCCCGCACAAAACATGTCTATGAAGACAATCCCTATTACAGTAGCAATAGTCTACATATATACCTGCAATACATACCTGACATCCCCTTGCACTAAGAGGTTGGGACTATTGGGGCTGAGGTAGGGCTCCTCCCCATGTTCAGGACATATGGTGAATATATATGTTTATGTAATTATCCATATATCTATATAGGTATATACACATATACATATTGACAAACATAGATGGATATGTATATGTACATATATATATATATATATATATATATATATATATATATATATATATGCACACTCAGATATATACATATACACAGCAATATATGTATACACATATACAGATAGAGATGCATATGCACATAAATGTATGGATATCTACATATATATTGACAGTAATAGGTATATCAGAATAGATATGTATGCACATATAGTTACAGATGTCTACATATATATATATATACATAAATAGGCATATCTGTACACATAGAATGTGCATACATATATAGCTATGTATATATATAGATATATATATATATATATATATATATATATATATATATATATATATATATATATATATTGGATTCACTTCATAACACTGAAAGCTCAAAATTAAGAAACTCAAAACACTGAAAACACATATCACACATATACTGAGTTTAAACAACATAAATCATAACACTTTCCACCAAGTGTAAGCAGGGGGGCAAGCCCCCATGCACCCCACACCCCCTGCTACTTATATATATCAACTCCAAGATTGCACTTCACTACACTAAGAGCAATCTTGGAGTTGATATATTTAAGTAGCAGGGGGTGTGGGGGCGCGAGGGGGGGGGCTTGCCCCCTGCTTACACTTGGTGGAAAGTGCTATGATTTATGTTGTTTAAACTCAGTATATGTATGATATGTGTTTTCAGTGTTTTGAGTTTCAGTGTTTTGAGTTTTCAGTGCTTTGAAGTTTCAATGTTTTGGTCTTCTATATTATGAAGTTTTCTCATTTTCAGTGTTTTGAGCTTTCAGTGTTATGAAGTGAATCTCTCTCTCTCTCTCTCTACATATATATATATATATATATATATATATATATATATATATATATATATATATATATATACAGATGTGTATACAGACATATGTATGAGTATACATGTCTATGTACATGTAGACATATATCATCCAATTATATGTACATATCCATATTCCTGTCATGTGTAAGCCTCACAGTTGTGTATAGCCTCCCAGATGTATCTCATCGTATGTATCTGTTATGTCTACATTATGATAAAACAACATATGTGATGCAACAGTCATATTAATAACAAGTACTACACAATTGTGGAATTAAAGGCAATTGTTCAATACTACTCAATATATGTATTGACAGATATATTGGAAAAACAGCAACTGTCTTCCCAGTAGTCATGGTGTAGTGGTTAAGTGTTGTGACTATAGTATACAGGGTCCTGGGTTCAAGAACTGCAAGGGATGTTCATTTTGTTGCCGGGCGGAACAAGGGCTGTCGGATACAGAGTGGTTAAGGCAGTCGTGAGCAGCTTTAATCAGGTTTGCGTGAAGCTAAGCGGTGCTAAGATATGGGTAAACGTACGGGCGCTTACACAGTGTAGACTTCATTTACCAGTGCACATATCAGCTCAGCTGTTATATTGCAGCAATGTTGATACTTGCTAAGCATGGCTTAGAAAAAACAACCAGGCACTGGAGCTGAACAGCTGAAATGGTTTATTCTGGTACCTCGGCTACAAATAGCCTTCAAAGGAATAACCATTCAAACTTCTTACATCTTTTTATAATAAAAGCCAAATTGCTCATTAAACAATTAGGCAATATGCTGATAACAATTTAATATGACAAGGAATCTTGAAGTTAAAGTTAAAGAGAACAAATAACAGAAAGCATTGATAAACCACAGGAAAAACCTTTAAATACACAAGTATAGAAAAAATACATCGATAGTATGCTAGTACTTTTTGGAACATATGGGGGATATTAGAAACCATAGGATGGAAAGTCCAATTTCTGAACATTTCAATAATGCTCATGATGGTGTTTTGGACTCTCTATTTGTCTGTGCACTAGCTAGGCCTGATGTTTATAATGCTAGTAATTTCATACAGAAGTTGTTGAATTTAGAAAGTAGATTCATTTTAATGTTTGGTACCTTAAAACCAAAAGGGTTGAATTTGGAAATAAATATTAATATTTAAAGATGTTGTTATTTATTAAATATTTAATTATTTAATTGTTCAACCTGGGGTTAATTGGTAAGGTACAATTGTAGGTGTCTTTTGTACATATTGGAGGAACGGGACGTCAAAATCTGTGGCATTATTTTGTTGGACAATTAGTTTTCCGTTTCTGGGCAACTATTTCTACTTCAACATAAGGTGCTTTAGACTGTGTTATTTGGGCTGCCACTTGGATTGCTTGGAACGCTGCAGGCTTATCTAAACTCTAAATTCAAGCTTCGTAACTGTATATGAGCAATTCTTTTGGTTTTGCGTGATTAAAATCACTTTCCAAGAATTGTTATCCTACGATGTATTCTGAACAAGGCGCAACCCCAAGATGATCCTGAAGGTTCAACAAACACGATTTTGATCACCATAAAAAATATATAACTTACTGTGAACCAGGACATACTTGTGTTTTGCTTTCTGACAGTTCAAAAACAATGACTGTCTTATACATCATTTGGTGAACATACGCCTATGCTATAATAATATTTGTGGATATTCTTTCTTATTTGGAGCAATAACAAGTTTTTTGTCTTTAGTCTCTTATTACATTTTTTGCTACTGTGGAATTCTATACAAATTAACCATTAGTACATTGCCTTGGAATATGTTAGGCTCGTTTTGAGGTCATTTTCATTACTTATGTTTTTTTCTAGAGTTTTATACTAGCTAACCAATTTTGTTTTTTATACTGACATTCGCTGTGTGGCTCTATCGACCAAGCAATATTGATTTTTCATTGATAACTAGTTTTTTCAGGATACTTTTTTGGGCATCAGGATCAGGGTTTTTCTAATCAACCAATGTACATGTTGTATGTTGCAAGTAGTGTAGTTATCAAGAAATCGATGTATGTATATATTATATGTGGTTCCAACCCAGTTCTTATCCTACCCACTGTTTTTTAACCAATAATATTTGCATATGGTTTTGTGCTGCAGTGATCTTGTTTGTGGAGCATAAGTGCACTTACAGGGGCCAGTAACCTTTACCCTATACCCTATATTTTCTGCAGGGAGTTTATACTATATTGATACTACTTCTTAGGACATTTATCCTAATCTGTAATCTCATTTATTTGGGACGAAAGTCCATACAAATTTATGATTCCTAATATATCCAACAGTTTTTTACATAATATTAGGGACGAATGTCCAGTTGGAATTTACAGAGAATTGTTTCACAAAATGGTAGCAGAGACGAATAGTCGGCTACAGAACTATGTCATAATCTCATGATTATATTATCAGGTTTGCTAAGATTCAGCTTTTCAATCAACCTTTATATTGTAGAGAGGTGGTAGTTTATGAGAGGAATTGTTTAACATATTCATATCTTATACATATATATTATTGGCCATATTATTCACTGTATGTAGATAGTGTTGGGTGTAATTGGTGACTTGCCCTGTGGGTGTGTATTGTTCTACAGATATTGGTTCGCATGCAATACATTATCATATAGCCAAGAGTGATCGATATATTCACTGCTTTTTAAACTTTTATAGTCTTGTTGGTAGGTTTAAGAGCTTGGTTGTTGTATTGTATACATTGGTTCTAATATGGACCTTAATGGTTCTAATATGGACCTTAATGGTATCTTGAAAGGTCTATCAGCTGACAGATCTCTCATACCATTCAACAAATCAAATATGTGACACGACCCACATTATTACAATATCATAATAAGGAACACAATGACAATTCCAGTCCTAGGCAGCCATCAGACTTGTTACTACTTTTGGGAACAATACATCTAGATTCAGACAAATCATTGACAGACATTGGGATATACTCAAATCCCATGAACTTTTGAATGAGATTTTACCAGACAAATGTGCTTTTTCATACAGGAGGGGTAGGACTATACATTCAAGGTTGACACATTACAATAGGTACACACCAGCAATACCTGTCCAAACCACTTTATTTGGTGACCCATTGCTTGGCTACTTCCCCTGTGGGCACTGCAGTGCCTGTCAACATATTTTTAAAACCAAAGAATTTTCAAGTAAAAATACATTTACAGTATATCAAATTAACATTTTTGGCAACTGCAGTTCAGATTGGGTCATTTACTTAGCTACATGCACCTGTTCATCATTTTATGTGGGTCAAATGTCCAGACCATTTAAACTGAAAATCAGTGAACACCTCAGTGCCATTAGAAACCAGCGTCTGTCCAATGCCCATTACAAACACACTATTCAACATACCACGGCTGTCTTCAAATTTACTATCATTGATAAAATTCAAATGCATAGGAATTATAAAGCAGGTTGGCACAACAAACTTAATAATATGGAAACTATGTGGATAACCAGGTTAGGGGCTTTGTTCAAACCTGGACTAAATGAGATGGCATAATTGTTAACCTGCTTTTTCCTGCTATGTTTTTCCTGCTATGTTTTTCATGAAATGTTTTTCGTGCTATATGTTTTTATGTAATCTTTTTTATTAACATCTCCTCATTTCTTCATCTTTATTTTTATTTTATTTTATTTTTCAAGAGATGGATGCATCAGATACAATCCACAAACTTTTTTTGGCAATACCTCTTTAAATCAGTGTGTATATATAAAAGACCAGGATGTTCCAGTTGTTCAAATAATTATTTAATTTTGTTTCAGTACTGAAGAAGGTTGTTTTTTCAGCCGAAACCGGTTTGCTCAACATTTATTTTTGTTTTATGATATTCAGTCTTTAATAAATACTTTTGCCTGCATCATCGTTGTGCTGGTCCGTTTTTGTTTTTTTTTTGTATCATTGGTTTGGACCTTTGCACTCTGTCCCACATGCGTGTGCCTTGGTTTGCTCTTACCATAATATATTGACATCATATCTGATAACAAGCCAGTGAGATATCAGATTACTACCCATGTTATGTATAGTAAGGGTTATATTTGAGGACATAACCTGAGCATTCTGTGGTTGTGTGTACAGTACTGAGGTCTGTTTACTTACGGTGATTGTCAACAGTGTGTGTATTGTGAATATCTACCTTGGCCTGTGTACAGACTGTGGTAGATGTCATTGTTCTGGTCTTGCTCGAGCTGATGTTACATGCTGCTCCACGCTATGTTAACCTATCGGCTTACATGTTTGTAGGGCCAAACACACTCATGTCCCATACCAAAGACAGGCATCAGACCACACTGTGTAATGGCCCAGTATATGTAGGGTTAGTGTGTGAGTGGTACATACGAAGATGGTGTTGATCAGATAGTCCATATACAGTAATATTACACTAGCTTACCATATGTGGCTTTGGCTGTGTTCACATTGTTTGTGGTGATGTACTTTCACACAGGTGTCTGTCACTCTGTGCTGTGACATGCCTGTAGAGCCTGCTATATTTGCAGGTACATGTGTATTCCCCCATAGGAAACGTAGGCCACTGTTGTACAAGTCAGTCTGTAGCCTGCACAGTGCTTTGTTACATGCCTAGCAGCTTAGTGTACTTATCCAGTGTGATGTTATGTCCAGATACTTGCCAGATGTACTGATGCTGGGCCACCATAACAGTCATGTATGACAAAGCAGTGGGATGCTGTACATATATATGTCACTAACTAGTGGGTAGTATGTGGCCTTGGCACCTCTGTACCAGCGGTTATGTGTCAGGACAGACAGGGGTGTGTGAATGCATAACCTATGGGGTCAAATGTATACCGGTATTTATGTGATATACCCATCTATGTGACTGTTAACATCCACATTGTCAGGCTTGGTTCACATGTCTTGCACTAAGGGGTTCTCTGTATACCTCTGGACTGACCAGAGTGTGTCAGACTGTCCAAATGTATTGGCCATATCTCTGCTGTAGTCCACAGGATCATTACTGTGCTAGCAGTGGTACTGTACATTGATGTCCTTAGGATGTCTGTCTGTAGCCAATGGCACACATGTTAAAAGCAGATGTGACCTCCCACACAAAACATGTCTATGAAGACAATCCCTATTACAGTAGCAATAGTCTACATATATACCTGCAATACATACCTGACATCCCCTTGCACTAAGAGGTTGGGACTATTGGGGCTGAGGTAGGGCTCCACCCCATGTTCAGGACATATGGTGAATATATATGTTTATGTAATTATCCATATATCTATATAGGTATATATACATATACATATTGACAAACATAGATGGATATGTATATGTACATATATATATATATATATATATATATATATATATATATATATGCACACTCAGATATATACATATACACAGCAATATATGTATACACATATACAGATAGAGATGCATATGCACATAAATGTATGGATATCTACATATATATTGACAGTAATAGGTATATCAGAATAGATATGTATGCACATATAGTTACAGATGTCTACATATATATATCTACATAAATAGGCATATCTGTACACATAGGATGTGCATACATATATAGCTATGTATATATATATATATATATATATATATATATATATATATATATATATATATATATATATATATATAGATTCACTTCATAACACTGAAAGCTCAAAATTAAGAAACTCAAAACACTGAAAACACATATCATACATATACTGAGTTTAAACAACATAAATCACACTTTTCACAAGTGTAAGCAGGGGCAAGCCCCATGCACCCACCCCTGCTATATATATATCAACTCCAAGATTGCACTTCACTACACTAAGAGCAATCTTGGAGTTGATATATTTAAGTAGCAGGGGTGTGAGTGGGGGCTTGCCCCCTGCTTACACTTGGTGGAAAGTGCTATGATATATGTTGTTTAAACTCAGTATATGTATGATATGTGTTTTCAGTGTTTTGAGTTTCAGTGTTTTGAGTTTTCAGTGCTTTGAAGTTTCAATGTTTTGGTCTTCTATATTATGAAGTTTTCTCATTTTCAGTGTTTTGAGCTTTCAGTGTTATGAAGTGAATCTCTCTCTCTCTCTCTCTATACATATATATATATATATATATATATATATATATATATATATATATATATATATATATATATATACAGATGTGTATACAGACATATGTATGAGTATACATGTCTATGTACATGTAGACATATATCATCCAATTATATGTACATATCCATATTCCTGTCGTGTAAGCCTCACAGTTGTGTATAGCCTCCCAGATGTATCTCATCGTATGTATCTGTTATGTCTACATTATGATAAAACAACATATGTGATGCAACAGTCATATTAATAACAAGTACTACACAATTGTGGAAGTAAAGGCAATTGTTCAATACTACTCAATATATGTATTGACAGATATATTGGGAAAACAACAACTGTCTTCCCAGTAGTCATGGTGTAGTGGTTAAGTGTTGTGACTATAGTATACAGGGTCCTGGGTTCAAGAACTGCAAGGGATGTTCATTTTGTTGCCGGGCGGAACAAGGCCTGTCGGATACAGAGTGGTTAAGGCAGTCGTGAGCAGCTTTAATCAGGTTTGCGTGAAGCTAAGCGGTGCTAAGATATGGGTAAACGTACGGGCGCTTTCACAGTGTAGACTTCATTTACTAGTGCACATATCAGCTCAGCTGTTATATTGCAGCAATGTTGATACTTGCTAAGCATGGCTTAGAAAACAACACCAGGCACTGGAGCTGAACAGCTGAAATGGTTTATTCTGGTACCTCGGCTACAAATAGCCTTCAAAGGAATAACCATTCAAACTTCTTACATCTTTTTATAATAAAAGCCAAATTGCTCATTAAACAATTAGGCAATATGCTGATAACAATTTAATATGACAAGGAATATTGAACTTAAAGTTAAAGAGAACAAATAACAGAAAGCATTGATAAACCACAGGAAAAACCTTTAAGTACACAAGTATAGAAAAAATACATAGATAGTATGCTAGTACCTTTTGGAACATATGGGGGATATTAGAAACCATAGGATGGAAAGTCCAATTTCTGAACATTTCAATAATGCTCATGATGGTGTTTTGGACTCTCTATTTTTCTGTGTGCTAGCTAGGCCTGATGTTTATAATGCTAGTAATTTCATACAGAAGTTGTTGAATTTAGAAAGTAGATTCATTTTAATGTTTGGTACCTTAAAACCAAAAGGGTTGAATTTGGAAATAAATATTAATATTTAAAGATGTTGTTATTTATTAAATATTTAATTATTTAATTGTTCAACCTGGGGTTAATTGGTAAGGTACTAGCATACTATCTATGTATTTTTTCTATACTTGTGTATTTAAAGGTTTTTCCTGTGGTTCATCAATGCTTTCTGTTATTTGTTCTCTTTAACTTTAAGTTCAAGATTCCTTGTCATATTAAATTGTTATCAGCATATTGCCTAATTGTTTAATGAGCAATTTGGCTTTTATTATAAAAAGATGTAAGAAGTTTGAATGGTTATTCCTTTGAAGGCTATTTGTAGCCGAGGTACCAGAATAAACCGTTTCAGCTGTTCAGCTCCAGTGCCTGGTGGTTTTTTGTAAGCATGGCTTAGCCCTGGTAACCAGTTCACACCACCCAGTCTGATAACATAGCAGGGTAATGACATCTGAAATAAGTGTATGTAATGCCATGTACAATACATGCGCCTATGTGCTGTCATTACAGTAGCAAGGGGTGCAAGTGTCATGTGTGGGACACAGATGTATATGAGGCCTTTACAGCACTGTTATCCATGTGAATGTGTTACATACAGGGGTAGTAGCCCAGGGTACGTGCTGTCACACTGGCATGTAGTGTATCATGTCAGTACTACTGTTGACAGTGCTTACCCAGGCAAGAGTAGAGTGCTAAATGTAGTACTGACAACAGGCACACCTGCAGGCATAGCTGAACTCTGAGGCCAACCTGTTGTATCCCTGGTGTGTGAGCTGCATCACACTATATAACCCCTACTGGGTAATGATCCGACATGTGGAATGTATCTGTAGACTACCGTCTGTATAGTACATATTAGTGAGGGCTTCTGACATGTAGTTATGGCATACATATTGTTGTCAAACATCTGTCTGTCAACACACTCATCCTACTGCATAGCCACTTGCCAAGCTGATGACTGTCAGTCCTTGTACAGATATGCAGATGGCAGGTATCCAGCTGGGATATGTACAGGCAACCTAAGCTTGATTGACACTGACATGTCTGCCCAGCTGGGTAAGAACTGGCACATATAGGAGATAACATCCTGTATGCACCACATGCCATGGGTACCTCCAGTACACTACCACAGTCAACAGAACATGCTTGGGTACAGGTCTCCATCACAGACGCTAACCATGTGTTGTAATGCATGTTGCATACATGTCAACTTGATCATCTCTGTAGCCATGTGCAAGAGGCAACTGGAGGATTGGCTGATGCATGTCACTCTCACCCTGAGGATCATCACAGTAGTATATGTCAATAGATTGCCTGCTGCCACATGGCAGGTGGCAGGATACCACTGTACACACAACCCCTACACGACCCATCTCTCCTTGGACAATAGCTAGGTACACAGTTATGACCACCTGCAGCAATGCACACCAGTACTGACACATGTATAAGTGTGCATCACTGAGTATAACAGTGTCTGTGTGTTAGCACATCTGTACTTGGGAATTCAATGAGTGCCTTCACAACCACTGCAAAACCCATTGCCATAGTCAGTTGTGGCTGCTGCTGTATGGGACATTACATGTACCCTGTTAAGCTCCTATACATACTGGCTAGATTAGCCTTACAGTACCAGCACAACAGTGTTGTACAAATGGGTTGATAGGCATGGGATACCCATTGTGTTCTGACAAGTTTGTGTATGTGTGCATGTCCATATATCTGTAGGGTACAGCATTCCGAGGCCACATACTCCTATTAAAATACTCATTGCCACACAGTAGTACAGATAGTGTTGTTGCTGCCCATAGGAGAGGCATGACAATGCAACACCCTACTATGCATGTGGCATGTGCATTAGATGTATACCCCTGTAGTACCACTGTTGGGATATACTACGGGACTTATTGCAGTCATGGCCAATGTGTGTTGATGGGTATGGCAGACTGTCATCATGGGTTTCAAGGAGTACAATATCCACTGGGGAATGTGGGTG
Organism: Protopterus annectens; assembly: GCF_019279795.1. Taxonomy (NCBI): domain Eukaryota; kingdom Metazoa; phylum Chordata; order Ceratodontiformes; family Protopteridae; genus Protopterus; species Protopterus annectens. The sequence goes on from NC_056731.1 coordinate 1,041,077,206, forward strand.
CTGTGTACACTGTCATTACACCAAGGTACACCCAGTATATGTCTCATGTCCCACATTATGGTTACCACTGCCACCATCAACCATACAGGTAACTGATACCACAATCCAGGCTAGTTATGCATGTGCTTTGTGCAGAATACCTGTAACACATTGGACACATGGTCATGTTGGTTAGCAGCGATAGGCCCTGGTCTCTTGGATGTGTATCTTCCTGTTATGTGTCTGTTAATGTGTATATGAAGGTATGTCACACTATGTATTGCCCATATACACCCATTGCATCCCCCAATAGCATACTGTACATGTCTGGGGATGTTCTGCATGTAACATGTAACCTGGGACTCACCTCACCCTAAACACGGTGTGGTGTGTGCAATGTAAGCCACTCACTTCAATACCACTACATACCTAGGTAGGGGTCTAGTCCCAGTGTTGCCAAGTAATAGTACGTATGTATGTGAATGGGTCTATATCAGGTTGCAGGGTATACATGCCCCAGCAGGTCACCTATCCATGTGGCACAGGCAATAACTGTTATACTAACCTGTGACATGTATTCAACTGTACCCCAGATATGTCACAGCCATGGTGTCACCACAGTGCCATACCGCATTGTGGAATATGACTGCAGACCATCCTTGTGCTGACACATGTACAACTACAACACAAATGGATAATATTATAGAGACCACAATCAACCAGTGTTACTAACAGCAATAATGCATCATTGCTGGATGGCTACACTACCTGACATATATGCATTACACTTCACTCCTTACAACATGTTACATTGCAGTACACTGTAGTACAGTCACCATGTGCATCAGAACCATATTAGCCTGTCCCTGCATTGATGGTATGGATGACAGGGATGTGGCACAGGTATCATAATATGCACAGGGCATCCTCATGCTGACACATGTACACCTACAACAGAAATGGATAACATTATAGAGACCACAATCAACCAGTGTTACTAACAGCTATAATGCATCATTTCTGGATGGTTACACTACCTGACATATATGCATTACACTTTACTCCTTTCAACATGTTACACTGCAGTTCTGTGGTACACTGTATTACAGTCACCATGTGCATCAGAACCATATTAACCTGTCCCTGCATTGATGGTATGGATGACATGGATGTGGCACAGGTATCATCATATGCACAGGGTGTGTTGTTGGTTTGCCAGAGGCCAAAGGTGGGCCATACATTTGACACCATGTGTGTGGGTGAGGGGTGTACTGAGGTGTGCTGGGTATGGTGATGTGGCGTGCATATGTATGGGTTTGCCCTAGGTGTGTTTGTATAGTGTGTGGGTATGCATGCACACAGTTCTGCCATGTGGCTGCCCTACACAGGTGTTTATGGACAGCTGCAGACCATACCTGGTAGGGTGAGCAGTTCACTGCCTCCAGCCATGGACACATGGACTGTGCCTGCCAGGGGTTCCATGGGCACTTCTAGGTACAGGCCTCGATGTGCTACTCTCACCTGATGATGACAAATGTCTGCTGGTACCTGGTCCCTCCTAGGACTGGCCAGGACTACGTGCAAGTGGCCTGCTGTGGTGTGGTGTGGACAGCACTCTTTCCGCACTGCTGGGGCTGGTACTGCTACTACAGAAGCCCTTTGGTGTCCTATCACATCCATGTTGACTGCTAGCTGTCAGTGTTGCTTGCCTACATCCACACGGCCATCGCTGCATCCCCACCACACATTCAAGGATAGACATACCACGGTCGATGAGGGCCATCATCTCACCAGACCATCTATCCATGAACTAGGTATAAGCACGGATGGCACCAGAAAGTTCACGGAAGTTGTCACTTGCAGATATGAGAGCAGCTGTCTGCAGCCTCAAACCCTCTCTGGTGTAACATTCCATACATGCCTGCACCGCCATGACAGCCTGAAACTGCTGGTACCAGCTATGTCACCTGTACCAGTGGCATGATGTCCAGTGGCCCTACCACAAGCACCCTGGGACATCTGCCTATGTGGTGCCCTGCCAGACATCCGGCTATGCCTGCTGCGAACAGACACAGTAGGCATGGTTATCACACATTCCTATGCACTGCCACCAAATGCCAGCTGTCCCTCCACTATGGCCACTGGTGATGGGGTATGTATAGGCATTGAAACTGTATGCGGGGTTGGGTTGGCTAAAAGGGGGACATCAAATTATGGTGCAGTGTTGGCCCCTGACAACCCCACCTGTGCCTCAACAGTACTATCATCATCTTCGGTGTCTGTATGAACACCAACATCAGATTGCATGCAGGAGGGACCCTGACCCACCTTGTCACCTGTGGGGGGAAAACAATAAACGCACTTCGGAACCTGTACAGCATTGCCTAATAGTGCACACACATACACACACACACACACACACACACACACACACCACTGTAATACCTGCCTGTCCGTGACTTTACCGACAGTCCCACATATATGTCCATGTGTACTCCATCATGCATCACACTTGGTTACATACACACATTGGTACCACTCAATAACATTTCAGTCTTCTAAATGCCTACACAAGTGATCACAACACAAGACCTGTTGCTACATTACCTGCCTGACCTGTGTGTAGTGGTTCTAGATGGCCTCACTGCTGTCATTTGATGTTCACCCTGTGTATGTCCAGATATCATGAGCATGGCCCCTATATGTGTGGGCTACTATGTTCACTCCATAATATCACACACTGGAGAGTCATGTGTATGTAATGCTCAGTGCATGCCAGATATGCTGCTCAATCAGCCTATCATGTGACAACTGTAATATATGGATACACTCCCTGGTGTTGTCCAGTACTTTCACAATGCATCTGTAGTGCTGCATATATGGGTTGTAGGTGACCTCTCTGCTGAATGTGATATTAAGGGCATACCTGGTGTCTAACTTCCCTCTCAATGTCTGTTCCATGCTACAGAGCATATTATACTATCAGCTGTCCTGTGATTACATACATGATAAGTATTCCCAGTGTGTAAAGTGGCAGTCCATGTCCATGTACTGCATGATCCCAAAGGGAGGTACTGCTGTATGAATACCTCACAATCACACATGTGCATACTTGGTCAGCCACACAAACACACACACATGCACACACACACATCCTACATGCATCAACCTCCCTCCACTTCACCAGAGTGACCCTACAGTCAAACTAACTACCCACTAGCAGACAGACACACACATATAGGTGAGGTTGCACAATGATAGTACATACAGTCCTCCTATTACCCACCTGTCAGCATGCATAACATATGGTACCCAACAGCATGCAGTGCAGCTATAGTCAATCCATGCTAGCAACAGTATACTTGTGTGTGATGCATGTGCTGGGTCACTAGGTGATGCCCCTTCCCCTGGATTCCACTGCACCCATGTACACAGTATTACTGTGCACCTGTTTTGTACCCTGCCATGTACTGTGCACCACACCTCACAGGTGTACAGCCCATTGCTGAATGTGTACTACTGTGTTGGTTATGTCAGCTTTAATGCTCACAGCCCCTATGTTTTCCAGCAACAAATACCTGGGATTATATTTGAACAGATGTCAGTTGTGAATGCCTGATGTCTGATTCACAGCTCTCAACATCAGCGGACCATGGATGACCAATCCAATACTCTTACACTGACCACCATCAGAGCATACTGTGGCTATGAGGGTGTACACACCCTTATTGATATGATGCACCAATCCTTGATCTGCCATGGGACTACATTGCCACATATCCTAACAGTACATGAGCCCAATACGTGATATATGTCCTGTACTTTCACATGCAGTGTCTACGGAATGTGTTAGGTGTGCGGATGCTGGCCACAATGCATACACACCGTGTGGGCATATGTGTGCACACCTTTATAATGACGGTTTGTTGCACCTCTTATTGCGTGTACTACAGCAGTCATTACTCCTGGCAGGTGCATACCAGCATGGGCCATCTGCATTTGCCAGTGTATGTTCAGTCTTCCCTACACATGTCCCCCTAATCTGCATGACTGCAAGGTCTACTCATGTGCACATCCCTTGGTGTTCACACACTGCCATCACTATTGCTGTGGAGGTAGGGCTACGGCCGCCACAGGTCCTGAACCTGACTATGTGCAGATACAGCCATTCTTAGCATCCTTGAGATCTCTTCTGCAGTTCATTGGTGTGTCATGCTGACACCCCCCTCCTTCAGCCTTTTTGCAGATGCATGACAAGTAAGCCCTATACATGTGTCACTTTGCAGTCTCCCATACACTGAAAACCACATGTTACAGCCTAGTCCCAGCTGATGATGTGGACCACTGTAATGCCTTATGCCACAGTGTATCTCTGCAGCAGTTGCCATTGTCCTACAGGTATATACATTGGTGTTGTACTGTATATGGGTGGTGTTTCATACATGTCCCTACTGTAGGCCATGTCTCCCACCATTATGTTACTCCCTGTGGGCACATTCTGCAATGACAGGATGTTAGTTATCATGCAGGTGTCTGACATACCCTTCCAATACCCCATCATGGTCACCCCTGTGATGCCGTGCATTTAACGTCAACAATACGTGCACATGTACAGCATGCATTCTGGGTAGGTGTGTTAGATGTGTGCATGGAATATACCATTGCCATTACATGCCCGGTGTATTGGCAAGCATCTACATAAACCATACTCACCAGCTACAGGGTGCTGCCTTGGTGGTATCCCGGAGGGACCTACATAAGAGGGTGAGAGATGCAAAGTCAGTGGCCACACCTGTGGCATTGCTACAGGGTGGGTGCAGTATTACAATACATCAACAGTACATTTCCACAATGCTACCACATATGGACATCTGTTTATCACTACTATGCAGCAACAAAATATATCTATGACATGTCAGATATGCATGATCTACCTGTACCAATGTGGATGTATATGCAACAGTGGTCTACTGATGTGCCCTGTAGCCTTACCTGCACGCTTCTTGGCCAGTGTGTGGGTGGAAACCACCTCCACAAAGTTGTCTGGTGATTGGTGGCTGGCTGGATGAGCAGATGCCATGAGGCTGGCCAGGAGCTCCTCCACACGTGTCAGTGGTGGATCGATGGCATGGCCCCCACCCGTGCCAAGGTGGCCCCCCCCAAACTTCAGCAGCATGCCGACAGGTATTGCAAAGCAGATCAGAACAATGATGCCGGACCTGCTCATAGCTGCGGTTGTGCAGTCCAACATCACTGACCCTGTGAACTAGGTCATTCCACAGGGCAATCCGCTCCTGCTGGTCATGGGCAGCCTGGCCAAACAAGATCACATAGTGCTGTATTAGTTAATTCAGCAGGATTTCATTCTCAGCTGCTGTGTAGGCTGGCACCTTCCATGCGACATCATGCCTGAAAGACATACACATGGACACAGGTGTGAGCAAAGCATCCAGCAAGGGTACCACAGTTCTTAATCCACATCACTGTCACTCCCCACCATATCAGTGACAAGATACTGTACACACAACTCAATATTTATGGCTACAGCATACCTACCAGTGGGGCAGATATTGTACTGTACCACACTTTGTGCAATGTGTTTGTAGCCATGTTTCCTGTGTGGACACTATCATTGCTGCCCTGTTACAGACTATTCACCTGCATGCCATTGTCAGGGCCACACTGGTTCCATATATGCCTGTGGTATGCTTGCTATGTGTTTTCTGCACATCTGGCATTCTGTGTTATTGCAGTTATCCTTGCATGCTGTTGAACATATTCTGTGTTTGTGTAGACTATTACTACCGACATATGTTCTATAACAGTGACACAGTAGCATGTATATGTACTATTGGCCAGCAGAACCACCTCTCCAAACTCATCTGCCAATGTTACCAGGCCACATCACATGTGTGATACACCCTGGGGCCTCCTCATGTACTGCTCCAGCAATACTGTCAGGTGGAACCAACCCAGGGGATGTTGCCCCCCCTGGGGGCACACACAGACATGTTCCTGTCCCCTGAGGACAGGTCCAGGGTCTGTTCCATAACGGGCTCCACATACACATGTGGGATGTGCTACATCACCTTGAGGCACCCAGTGCATATTCACAGGGCCCACATGCTCCTCCTGCTCAGCCTCCAGGCCAGGCATCTTCAGGACGTGGACTGCTGTTGTGAATAGAAGTGAGTGGGAGGCCTGTTCCCATTGTGTCCATATTGGGGCCCAAGGGGCATCCACATCACAGACCACACACATCATCCAGGGTGTTTACCCACCACATGTGTCACATACCACCCCTGTAGGCTGTCCTCTATATCTACCAACTCTGACCACCTCCACAACTATACCTGCCCTACGTTCCCATATTCCCATTCCATACTTCACAAACAAGGGCAATGTGGTCCCAACTTGGGGTTCACATGTGACATACCCATCCATGTTACATACACTGACAGCTGTAGATATCTGTGTGTATTGCTATGTGTACTGTTTCCTCACACATAGCATGCAGCACTGTGGTAGTAATATAGGGGATATGTATTTATATACATATATGTTTGTGTGTGTGTTTGTATATATGTAGACATGTGCATATAGGTATATATCTATATATATGTAGAAATATGTGATGTTTATGTGTGCTCATATATATGTCTGCACATGGTGTATGTATATATATATATATATATATATATATATATATATATATATATATATATATATATATATATATATATATATATATATATATATATATATATATATATATATATATATACACACGCACATATACACATATGCATACCTATATGTGGGGTACATTCAGACATCAGGTCCACAATCTCACAACACCTTCCTTCACAGCTGCACTGTTCTACCTTGCTACAACACAGGCAGTTGCCACATATGGACACAGCATGACATTAGGGGGGTATATGTAGTGCTGGATTGCAGGTAACCGTATTACACATCTATGGCATTCCTGCATGCTACAATACTGGTTAACCTGACTATCCTGCAAGAGGTGAGCTGTGGAACCCACATGTCCATCATTATGGCATTACTTCCACCACCAGCTATTAGCAACTTAATATACATACTTCCCATTACACAACACACACTATGATGGCTTACATCTTATCCGTCAGTGCTGCTCCGCACGGTTGACGGATATGGGCCACTACCCACAGGGATGGACTCTATTGTCCTTAGCAGTTAGATGAACATCATTACAGCAACACCTGAAGGCACATATAAATCATTCCACATCATCTTTCCCATTATTATGGACCAAGTACTACTGTCAATTACATACATATATACTTCACATACCTGTTCTGGGAATGCAGACTCTTCTGGATGTTTTTTTTTTTTTGTTTTGTTTTGTTTTCTGTACCTTATACACACTCTCCCTCTCTCTATCTCTCTCTCACTCTCAGTCTCTCTCCAGTAAATGGAATGAGCTGCTTTGTATAGATTGCAGCATGGAATTTGTATGTGATGCACATGATCAGGTGATGGTCTCTGCACCAGTCAGCGTCCTCTACTTGCTACCTGCATGCAGCATGCTGTGTAGTACTTCCAAATACCACTGTCATGGCAACTAACTACTATAAATCCCTACAATATGTGGGCATGGTCCCTTTACCTTTCTTGTATGATGGACATCTTTCCTGTGTGTGGGCAGCAGAGTTACAGACAGCAGGTAGCAATACCTCTTATAGGAGAACCTGCACACTCAGGCAAGCTACATATTTGTAGGAGGTTCCAGAACTACAGGCAGAGTATGAGTAGTGTTGTTGTCTGCATTGTATAGCACTGGTGTTACAGGGTTTGTGTGCACATATTAGTTTAACTTGGAATGCAGTCTGTCTGCATAGCTCTCAATTGTGGGCCTATCCCCTTGATGGCCAGAGTTGTGCCTTTTATGTTTTGTCTGTCCATGACACGGGTCTTGTTTCAGATATATCACTGGCAGTGTGTGTGTTGAGTGCTATCAGTAAATGGCTACATCCATTTCTGTTTCTAACTTCATATTCCTAACTAAGGGTATGTTACAGACTATCCTGTAACACCAGTGGCTTGCTTAGTATATGACAACAGTATTACACATATGGGCCTGTGTTCCAGCCTCTGCTCTCTACCTACATACCAGGCTTTGTACATATGACATGCTGTCAGGGGTTGGTATGTAGTGTGCTGTGAGTATGTCAAGCTGCCATTCTTGCCATAAGTCCACTGCTGTTGTGTCCCCCACACATACTGTGGGGTTGGGTCCATATATGTGTGGGCTTCACCTACACACTACATGTGTACACTTATGCACTCCAGAGACCAGTGTATGTAACAGTGATATATGGCCCTGTATTATTGAGACTAGGGGGGATGCACCATAACTAACCTAGGCTGTTACAACATGTGGGGGTATCAGGGGTAAGCTGCCTTATGTTATCTAGATGTACATCACCATACAATTCATCTTGGGTAAATGCAGGCTTACTGCTTCTTGCCATACAGACCATTCTGTTTGACAGAGTAATTGTGATGGCTTCAGTTATGCCTTGTTATGTAACAGATACATCCCATTGTGTCAACTGAGGTCTGTACCCCCTAGGCATTGTGTACAGAGTGTAGATAGAGGCTGGACTATACATCTGCATTACTTACTGTTGATTGATTGGTATCCTGTGGCCCAGTCTGTCTTTGCTATTGTACTACTTGAAGGTCTCAGCCTGGACAGCAACATATGTAAACCTTTCCAGACTACTGTATTAATATAACTGTTTCACAGTTGCATTACTCTGCTTATATGTATGTCAGCATCTAAACAGCTATATGGCATGGCATATACAACTGTAATAGTACACAAATAAAGCTTTCCTGTATGCAAACCTGCATGTGGTGTTATATCCTTTGACCACTCTGTGGGTATATGTTGCAGGCAACAATTGTCATTTGTATGGGTGGCTCATACAGAGTGTCCAGTTGGTAAGGTGGTAACTGTAGGCATAGTGGCTGTTCCAAATTGTGTGCACCATGAACATATGTATCTTCCTATACATATCTGTGTGTGTGTATGTGTAGTTACACATATATATATAAATATATATATATATATATATATATATATATATATATGTATTTGCATATATGTGTCTGTGTATATATATCCTAGGGATGCTGATTGCTTCCACATTGTACATTCCTTATGGTAGCCAGACTGTACTGCATGATATGTTACTGATACCAGCCTGAAATCATACAGGTGGGATGGAGTACTGTTAACATCTTGTGCCCATGTTGTGTCAGGTCCTGGTTATGGGGTCTGCAATAGTTGGTAGTGTATTGCAGGGCAGATGTGTTTGGCTGTGGGGGTGGATACCTATACGTACATGATGTATGTTCTTTGGACCCCTCAACC